>NC_079974.1:7105911-7405911 GCF_029852145.1 Microplitis mediator | reverse complement strand
CCATTTAATTTAAATGGGTAACGGACGGTTGATTCATCCCTACTAGAGGGGTGGACCTCAACAACGTTTCAGTGGCGCCCGACGTGGGGCCAACGTTGGCTAAATTACATTAGACTACAAAATTTCAATCACCCTTATTAAAATTTAAAATATAGAATCATTTACAAAATTAAAATCATTACTCCCACATTGGCTTCAATTCAACTCACGTTTCAGTGATGCCCAATGTGGGGCCACGTTGGCTAAAAGACTACAATAATTATTAAAATACAATCTAATTACCTCTATTCATTAAAATTATTAAAAATCTGAAAATAACTTCATTCAATTTAACTTACGACTAACTCATAGCCACGCCAAAAGATTATACTAAAATCCTACATAAAGTTATATATCATTGTTAAAACTACAGGAAAAATTATTAAAGTTTAAAACGTAAATTCATTAGCTTCATTTCAACCGCAAAACTTAAAACCCTTAAAATCAGTAAAATCACCTGGCCAACCAGTGTTAAACATAATTTATTACTCTATAAATTACCTGTATAAACTACTTCTCTATGCAAGCATCACTTGCATCGTAAAAAATTATTAACTACTTAAATTCACTACTATACTCTGTTTAAAATAATATAATTTATTTGATAAATTCATCATCAATAGCAATTTCCCATTTAAGTATAACATCAAAGTCATTGAATTATAATGTTAAAATCATCTGATAATAAAATTAAAATCATTTAATTAAAATATGAAAATCCTCTAATTAAAAATTACCTGAAAACAAAAGAAATCAAAATCTTTATAATTTATTAAATAAATTAAATCTTACAAACAGCTCCTTCTGAGCAATAATTAAATTATGATAAAATTATAAATAATCTCAAAATTCTACGAAAGAATGTATGACATCATCTAAAAGAAATTTCAAAAATGAGACGCTTTAAAAAAAAAAAAAAAAATACAGTTCTTGGAACTCTCGGCGTCGCATTCCAATATCTCACGTGATCCGACTCGCGGTATCACGCGCGAAATATTATTTTCAAAAACCTGAAAAACTCGACACTCAATAATTACCAGATTATACCACTTTGGTAACAATCTTATTTTTCAATAGTCATTTAATAATTCTATAAATAACTTTGATTACCCATAAGATATTAATTAATCAAATGGTTTGACCTTGTCTGTTTACGGCTTCACCGCTTCAGACTATAATCCTGAAAATTGCTATGTCATTTAAACATTGTATAAATAAACATTGTTTATATAGCTGCACTATAAAACCTCTTCAAGGTGGCTAATAAAACTATTTTTAACCTTGTGGCTTCACCACGTAAATAAAATGCTATTAAATTAATTATCATTTATTTAAATAAATAATGGAGCATTGAAACCGATTCGTCGGGAAAATATCAAGAACCTGTGCACGTGATCATAGCATGCGCACAGTTACCAGGAATCTGTAAATGTAAGCCCTTCTGGCATCAAATATAAAATAATATTAATTTAAAATCTGTTTAAATAATTGTATAAGCCCTTCTGGCTATCAGACCTGGTAGAATGGAGCCCTGGCTCCAGTACAGTCATTAAAACTGCCCAGATCATATAATGATCTATAAAATATAAATCATCTTTGATTATTTAAAATCAAATCATAAGTTATCTGGTGTCAGAGACGAGATAACTAATTAAAAAGAAGAAAAAGAATCAATCTCTGAAAAACCACGAATTTACCTACTTGACGCAACGCTCACTAAAGTTTATAATAAATAAAATAAAATAAATGTTGAATTAAAATTTGATAAAAAAAAGTAAATTCCGCGAATTACTCCAAAAAGTAGTTGAGAACCATTTAACATAATTTAGTATATTAAATCACTAGAAAATTATAATCGACAGACTATACATTAACCCCCCCGCTTCTCACCTGACGTGACGTCACGATCACAGATCAAGCGCGTCGCTACCACCACCTCATAATCTGACCTGACGCCATACAGTACATATCGTATTCAGAAGTACCTGTTTCTCATAATTTTACTCATTCTCTATAATCGCTACAAGCTCTCCTGAGCAATAGTATTTCAACTAACTGACAACATTTATAAACTTTTGTGACCTGGTTTTTGCTGTTATAATCGTAAGTACGAATTAAATATATATTTAAATTCGTGAACTGGGATAACTCTCAGGAACACCTGTATCGATCCATGGTGTATCATCTAGCATCTCTTTCTATATTTATTCAACTAACCGCCCAGCGGCTATTTGAACAGATATAACGGTGACCGACTAAAAATAATCCCTTGAAAAAGGAGAGTCGAGAAACAAGACTGGAGTAATATTTAATTACCCCAGTAAAAACCTTAACTTCACATATTTCATTTTAAAAAACATATTAACAACAAATAAAATCTGATATTATCCAATAACTACCTCAAAGTACCTGTACAAACTTTGAGGGGTAATAACAAAAATAAAAAAAAACCGCATCATAAATATTTTGCGACTCAGTAAAAAACTCGAATATTAAATAATAAAATACAAAAGAAAATTCTTAAATTAAAATTATTAACAATAAAATATAAATATCAGATTTAAAAAGACATTTATGATTAAAATAAAGAAAAAGAAAAAATATAAAACCTGAAAGAAAATCGTGAACATATTAAGTGCTATTTTTCGATATCTTGCAGATAATAAGAGACCTGTAACCGACTTCAAAAGGAAACGTTGTTCCGAAAACGGAAGTCAATAACCAGAGCAGCCTTGTAACAGCGATACTTCCTGCAGCCCGGCTCAGCGTACTTGAACATTTTGGACACATATACACAACCAAGCAACAGTAGTACAATCGCTTCAAAGTATATCGATCCCAGCGAAAGCGAAAGTAACGTATACTCACGAGCGCGCATGCTCCACAGTTAGCGCGCCAATCATTAAACTCCTTCTTTCCCTGTGTCCACTATATCTCATAAAAGTAAAAGTATTTACACTATCCTTCGCCATCCTAACTCGAACTGCAACTAATCGATATTATAGCTATATCTATTACTTCGTACGCTATACCACACTTAACGTATCTACCGGCATATACCTATATTGCAAATTGCGTCCTATTTATCAAAACGATTAAAAGAAAACGTTTATATTGAATATTATTATTTAAATATTATTATTTAAACATTATTAATTATTATATAAAATAATTAACTATTATAATCCTTCTGATTATAATTTATTATTATCAGGTAACAATTATTTTATTTACCACGTGGGTTTAACCTACTATTTCGTTTATTTAATTCTAATTTGTTTATTTAATTTAACAGATCCTAAAACCTGGACTTCTTATTTAATATTTAAACATTATCTATTTACAAAAAATTATTATTTGAAAAATACACATTTGGAAAATACACGAACATAAAATAACCTGTATATAACCTGTAAGTATGCAAGCTATCACCACATAAATGGTAGCCGAACTTTATATATTTTACTATTTGATGAAAATAAAATAAAATAAGAACAACTTTATTCGACTATTACCGGGATAGCAACACGCGGGAAATAAAATCCGTACCACACAACTATAAAAACGTTGCGACAAAAACACACTCATACCTACACCTGACGATACCACTTAACGTTACGTGACCGGAATAATAAACACAACTGAACAATACACTTGACAGAGTTTATAACTAAATAAATAAATCCAGCCGGTGTATTGATAACAAAATATACTACGTGATAAAATATAAACTGAAAAAAAATATATTAATAAAAATATACCACAACTTATCATCGACTAAACACCGCGTGACCTATTTTATAAATATGGAGCATCGTCGAAATCCATCTAACGAGATGAATCGCGATCTTAACGATCCTTACAATGCGGACAACGCGATAAATAATTTACAATTTCCTATCGATGCGAATGTACAAGTAATCGCGACTGACCAAGGACAAATAACACCAAATGGGCGCGAACAACAAACTTTATCGTCATCAATACCTTCTCCATTCGACCTCCACAACCTGACGACTGTCATTGACCAACGATTCCTATCTAATGACGCTATTATGCAACAGATGAGCATACAAATAGACGAATGTATAAGGGGCTACCATGACTCCCAAAGACAAATACGACAATTACAAACGGACATGGATGAGATGCGACAAAGTCAGACTTTAGTAAGTAACCACATAAAAGAGACCAATCAAACTGTCGGTCTATACGCTCGATGTACCACGTACATGCTAAAGAGAGCGCGCACTCGTGGCGATCTAGGACTCGAAGACCTTCGACTCCTGGAAGAAATAAATTCAGACAGACAACCTAACGTACACGTCAACCCTGCCGACATTACCGCCGAAATCATCCAAGAAATTGCTGCCGCGAGTAATTCACGACCTACTTCTCACGCATCGGGTCCACTACCACTACCAAACTCCCCTCGCGGTATCGCGCCAAACGCGAACTCCAGCTACCACCAACAACCGCGAAATGACGGCCCACATATGACCGTCAACCAATCAGCGAACGGGACCGAGTACAACAATCAACGGAATTTCGCTAAAAATATAGCCGCCGCGGAAGCTACACTAAGACAACGGGGATTAACATACCCCTGCTCGAATCTAAAAGCCCGAGAATATCTACGAGCGCTAACCGATTTTGGGAAAGAATTGGGGTTAACAGAGACTGAACATCTCACACTTGCTAAAACTGCCATGTACCAAGCTGAGGGGTACTGGGTAAGACAATACCAGCACACCTGGCACCGATGGGAAGACTTCGCTAAATCATACATCGAGTATTTTACACTCGGCAAAACGGACCTGGATATAAGCCAGGAGATCATGACCACGTATCAACAGCATCGCGAAGATCCGAAGGAATTCATCAAAGAAACTATGATGAAATATCAAGAAATGGCTAAAGCACCATCCGAAGAAGACCAAGTGCTAGTAATAAGAGCAAGACTAGCTTATGACATTCAAGCGCAACTCGACTCACTAGCACCACATACTAAGACGTATTCTCAATTAAATTCAGCTGTGAGAACCGCTCTACAAAGACTTTCTCAGAGAGCCAAGGCAGCTGCAGAATCTAAAAAACACACCAAATTTACGAGAAGAATACACGAAGACCAATCTCCATCTGAAACCTCAGACTCCCAAGATGACAGTCTTGGGCGATTATCTCAGTATTATACACCACCTGAGAAAACTAGAACACCACGAAGAGTACAATTTAAGGACCGGCTCAACAGCACTCCACGCAGATCCAGGTCACCTAAGGAGAACCCCAGAGGGGAAAATAGCTCCACTATCTCACCCACATATATATGCAAAAATTGTGGAGAGAAGGGCTCACATGCTATACGCGATTGTACCAATCCAAGGGTTGATCTGTGCATAAAATGCGGAAAGGTGGGAGTACTAGTCACAGAGTGCGAATGTGACTCAAAAAACGAGTAAGTGGTATGCTCGATATACGAGAAGGGGCAAACGCATACCCACCACCTTTAACGCCTCTTCAACCAATTACAACAACTCCTGGAGTAAATGATGCGCCGTGCAACAATATCGGTCATCCTTTATCCCAGGATGATAAATTGATATCCGGGAGCATCAGTTCCGACTACAACTCTGACTCGCACACATCAGACGACTTAACTGACGACATGGGTTGCCTAATCAGTGCAGAAAAAATCTGCTCTCCCGACCACTGCCTGACTGACGTTAATATAAATAATGACTCGGGTTGTAAATTAATTTGTGTGAATTTCGCTGCAAAAAAGAAAAGAACCGCCGACAAGTCTACCAGCATATCCGAGCTTCATGATTACGATACACCTGTGGAGCTACCGCTTGACACGCCACCTCCACCCGCAGTAAGTCGATCAATAAACTGCACTCTTACTTTCATTACGCGTTCATTCATCGCGATACTTGATACCGGCGCGAATAAAAATTTCATCTCGCGAAAAATCGTAGAATTAATTCCTCATAATACTTTAAAATTCAAGACCGTTAAAAATAATTCTACGTTCATACTCGCGGACAATACGACTACACGTAGTACCGGGGGAGTTTACCTGAACTTTATTATTAATAAAATTGACATCGAAGACTGGTTCGAAATTTTCGAAGACATGACCGACGAAATAATAATCGGATTAAAATTCATGACACGACACCATATAAAAATTAATACTGTTAATTGTACGTGGACTTGGAAACACACTGACGACATTTATCACAGTCACACCACCAAATTACCGGGATTAATTTATCGAACTATTACCACTGAACATGACCAATTAAATGAATTTCTTGATCGTGAATTTGACAAAATGAAAAACGCAGCTCTCGGCACCATCACAGTCGTAGAACATAAAATCGAATTAACCGATACAAAGCCCATTCGTGTTAAAAATTACCGCAGAACACCTATCGTGAGACAGGCCATGCATATGATTGTCGACAATATGCTGGCAGATGGGGTAATTCGGCCAAGCACCAGCGAGTGGTGCTGTCAACCAGTCATGGTACGCAAAAAGTCATTACCAGGACTTCCACCCTTTGACGGAAGTAAGCCGGAACATTGGCGAATGTGTATCGATTTTCGTCCGCTAAACGCGGTAACTAAGTTTGTCGCGTATCCCATGGTCCGCATGGATACCGTTCTCGAAGTTATACGCGAGGGAGAATACCGATCCACTATCGATTGTAGCAACGCGTATTATCAAATATTGATACGCGAAGAAGACCGTCACCTAACAGCGTTTGCAGTCGAGGGTAAAGGTTTCTACGAATTCGTAAAAATGGCGCAAGGTTTAAAAACTGCCCCCGCGACGTACCAAGCTGCAATGGACGAGGTCAAAAAGGCGTTTCGACACCTTTTACAACAAAAATCGCTACCGGCCTACTGGGAAAACTTTATTCAATCATACATGGATGATTGGATAATCGCTACACCCACTTTCGATATCCACCTGATAATACTCGGCCTACTATTTGACACCTTTCGACAAATCGGATTAGACATAAAACGTGAAAAATGTAACTTTTGCCAAGAATCGATAAAATTCTTAGGGTTCATTATTTCGCGTGAAGGAGTTTCACCGGATCCAAAAAAAACTGCTGCGATCAGCACATATCCACCTCCAACAACCCGCAAACAACTACGGAGATTTCTGGGGATGGTAAACTGGTACCGTCGACATTTAAAAGACGTTACTCGGGCACAAAACCCGTTAAATAAATTGACCAGCGATAAAATACCCTGGCAATGGACGGAGACAGAACAAACTGCATTTGAAGAATTAAAACAAGCTCTTCTTGACGCTCCGACCTTGTCAGTACCTGACTACACATTACCGTTTCTACTTTACACCGACGCAAGTGACTCTGGTATTGCCGCGCTATTAACCTAGCCGGGAGAAGATCGCGAATATGTCATCACCGCAATATCGAGACCATTAAACAAACACGAATCTAATTACACCACTACAGAACGTGAATGCCTTGCCGTCGTGTGGGCTCTTAAAAAATTAAGGGGATATTTAGAGGGATATCCCGTGACGGTAATAACTGACCACGCCAGTTTAACCTGGCTAAAAGACATTAAAAATCCACGCGGACGACTTGCGCGATGGGCCATGGAACTTTTAGGTTTCCCAATTACCATGACTCACCGTAAAGGCACCGAAAACGAAGCCGCGGACGCGTTATCACGAGTTTACGATGACGCAACGATACAAATCGATAATTGTCCACACCGTACTCTGTACCGAGCCATCAGCTACGACTGGTACAATCGAAAAATTAAAGACGTGACTGACTTTCCAAATCGATTCCCACAATGGAAAATAATCGATGAAAAATTATATTTTTATCGACATCGAACACCGTTTAATTATTTACAAGAATCACCAGAAAATTGGAAACTCGTTGTACCAGAAGAAAATCGGGAAGACATATTGACCGAAATACACAACACAAATACGTCCGGACATCTCGGTATTAATAAGACGTACGAACACCTAACACTAAAATATTACTGGCCAGGAATGTACAAAGACACACGTGACTTTGTCAACAAGTGTAAAACCTGCCTCCTGCATAAACCTGACACCAACCCTCCTAACATTCCTGAAGGTCATCGACCTATCACTGAACCCTGGGAATGTGTATCGATCGACACAGTCGGCCCATTACCGCGTTCAACTCACGGCAAAACACATTTATTCGTACTATGCGACACATATACTCGTTACCTTGAACTTCGAGCAACGTCTGAACCTACCGGTAGAAAGGCCGTAGAATTTTTACGCGATATTTTTAGACGATGGGGACCTGCCCGTGTTGTTATCTCTGATAATGGCACCGAATTCACAAATAAAGATGTAACTTCATTTTTAAATCTAACTCAGACCACACATGAATTCACTCCACCGTATTCTCCTCAATCAAATCCAATCGAGAGAATAAATCGAAATCTAAAAATAATGATCCGATCCTATCTGACTGATAAACATAATAAATGGGATGAGTGGCTACCTGAGTTAACATACGCCTATAACACCTCAATTCACAGCTCCCTCGCCTGCAGTCCTGCCTTCCTAAATTTTGGTAGAGATCCTAGATACCTTGAACTGCATCGCGACATACTATTAATACCTGAAATCAATAAATCTGTGGAGCGCGAGCGACTCATAAATTTATTAGATGAAATTCGACATTTTGTTGAATTAAAAATGTTAAAAGCACAAGATGTGCAAACTACCGCACGAAAATCTCCGCGACCTGAAACTAATTTAACCGTCGGCGCGGAAGTATATATAAAATCGAAAACTCTGAGTCGGAAAGCGGAGGGAATCGCTGGTAAGCTCGTTCCACCTAGAAAGGGACCCTTTTTCATAAATAAATTTATATCATCAAGCATGGCTACTGTTTGTGATGAAAATAATAAAATTATTGGTACTTATAAATTGTCAGATTTAAAAGTGCCTAGAAGATCAACACGTCACACTTGAGTAATTAATATATTATTGTAATTTCACAGAGTCGACCACCTGAACTGCACCAAGGGGCGAGACACTTCACAACCTGTGCCATCATTGAACGAGAAACCTCATTGTAAGCCGACCAAACCTGAAAATGACCGAAGAGAGAGCTCATCAATCCAGCCTACGACGTTATTGGAGTAACCCCGTGTTCAAGGCACCTGCATTTATCGGTCCCAATATACCAACTACTCCAAATTTATTATATCGATTTCATGTAATCAGAGATCATCGGCGTACTATCGTATATGATCAACCTGACAGTAAATTGGTTGAAATCAGCGATGTATCTTTCATCAAACCAGCGCCAAAACCAGCCATCATCACAACATTACCTGACTTCACAAGGGTACCGTTTATCGTACCATTAACAATCAAAATTGGAGAATCTACGCACGAGAGCCAATACGACCTGCGTGACACTGTATCGGAGGACACCTGGAGAACTTATTGGCGAGAATTATGCCAAAAGGTTGAAGCATTACCACCTACTACCAGAACAGTGGGAACTCAAACCGCCGAGACCAGACTATCATCTGTTCCTGGATCAACGGGGTGTCTCAGATGTAAAAGAAAGGGACATTCCCATCAAGAATGTTCCAATGCCAAGTTTGGAGATGATTATTGTACCAGTTGTCTACGAGTAGGACACAACAACAACTCCTGCCCATATTTATCATCATCATCAGCTGGTTTTGAACTAATAAAAGAATTTTGTCTATCATGCAAGACACAGCATCCATATTTCGACCCTAAATGCAGAGCCTGTAGAACTCGGGTTAACTTGAGCCGAGAAGACAGAGGAGCCGTGGACATCCTACCACCCTAGTCACAATCACCTGCATCAAACCAAGTGTCTCGCACCTGAGGTAACACGTTCAGTGAGTTTATTCTTACTTTTATGTTTTAATTTCAACATCCTCTATTCTCTGGGCTTCACCCAAAACTTTAGAAAAAAAAAAAAAAAAAAAAAAAAAGAGGAGAGACATATTATTATTTCAAAAAAAAAAAAAAAAAAAAAATATTATTTATCAACTTATTTAATTACTCAAGTTTTCTTTGCAAAAAAAAAAAAAATTTTATTTTCTTTTTACATACCTCAGAATGCGAATGACTGACATATAATTACCGATCTAAACACTATTCATATCATTACCGATATTATCAAAAAAAAAAAAAAAAAAAAAAAAAAAAGAAAAATATATAATAAATAACAAAGTATAATATATCATACCAAATAAATATATTTATGATGTTAAAATAAATTTAAGACTGTTTGAAATAACGTATAAAATAGAGTTTATAAATGTTAAAAAAAAAAAAAAAAAAAAAAAAAAATGAAAAGAAAGATATAAATAATATTACATTAAATCATTTATTATTAAGGTAACATTTAGTTTACAAATGAATGAATATTTTTATATCGAGACATTAAGTTAAACATATGATAATTTATTGTGACTCAATTATTATTTAATTTAATTCAAAAAAAAAGGATATTAATGAATCCTAAGATTAAATAACCAAATATCTTCATACCGGGATTACCTGAAAATTATTGTAACTCGTTTATTATTTTGTATTCTTACTTTTATTTTGTTTAAAAAAAAAGGATATTAATGAATCCTACAAGTATTACCTGATGTACAATGTGTTAAGTGATATTACGATTAATTATTGTTAACTATCTCTAATTTATGTTTGATAATAATTAATCATTTAATTACAGAAGAATTGTACGTAATCGCCTATCATCATGGTACTCCTAAATCACTTTCGACTGAAAGTCACCGAGTAACTTTCAGTCTGGCCCGGGGGTGTAACGAGGTTTATGAAAACCCTCATTATCGCACCATGATAATAGGCCGTTACCTAGGGTAGTTACCACGTTTACCTGGTTTACCCACTGAACTGTATTGAATTATTATTATTATTTAATAATCCCTCTCCATTTGAATTTTAAATGGAAGGGATGCGCATCACGTCGACGCATGAGCATCGACGTGAATCTATAAGAAGGCCTGCGCGCCGTTAATTACTCAGCTTTATCTAATTTCTCAACTTTACTACTACTATGTCTTTATAATAAATAAGTTTATTCTTTTAACCTTTTCTTTTTACTTTAACTTACCTGTCTACGACTAAGTATTCAGTAATATTTAAGTATGTTTTCTAATTACTCAAATAATCATTAACTTAAATGATTATTCTCGTGTATACCTGCTACACTTCCTAGCCTACATACCTTCCTGTAGAAGACGGTAACCCCGTAAGATGTATACCTGCTGCATCCTTTTCCTACGATACCTGCTCGTAGAAGCGTGTACCTGCCACGTCCTTTTCCCGCAATACCTGCTTGTGGAAGCGCGTACCTGCCGCGACATTTTCCTACAATACCTGCTTGTAGAGGTGCATACCTGCTGCACTCCTTTCCTACGATACCTGCTCGTAGAAGCGTGTACCTGCCACGATCTCATCCCACAATACCTGCTTGTGGAAGCGCGTACCTGCCGCGATTTACTCTGTAATACCTGCTTACAGAAGCGCGTACCTGCCGCGATTATTATCTACAATATCTGCTTGTAGCTATACCAGACAATTGTGATACAGAGCTCACAATTGTCTTAATTATTTATTGCTCTCAATCATCAACACCAGTGAATCAACACCTCACAGGTAAGTATAATAACATTATTATTATACTTCTATAATTTCTTATGCTTCTCACTAGTTTGGCTCATTTGCAACTACCCGTAGTCTATCTCTCTTTCTGGTATATTAATACCCTATAAAGGCCCCATGACTCCCGATCCTTTATATGCCTTTTGCATATATAAATTTATAGCCAACCGGTCGTCTGGTCCTTACGAACCGGGTAACACCAGGATCTGTTACCGAATTATTAGCTCACTAGCTAAAAGGGACACGGGCCCATTTAATTTAAATGGGTAACGGACGGTTGATTCATCCCTACTAGAGGGGTGGACCTCAACAACGTTTCAATATATACACTAACAATTACAATTTTATCCCGAATGAAAAAAGTCTTGGATTGAAAAACTGCACCTTGGTACTGAAAGTATAATTTAATTATAATTGTCAAGATTATCAATCCAGATTGAAAATAAACACATTTGAAAAAAAAAATTAACTTAAAAATTCAAGTTTCAAACATTCATAGTAATTTACTTTTATGCTAGTTCTTGGAAACAGATAATATACGAAAATTATGCTTAAAACCTATACTTTTTCATTAAATTCTAAAATTGGAGCGAGCTAAATTAAAAAAATCGGTTTGTCAGTTGACCCTGCGGGCCAGTCCCAAAATTTCCCGCTGTTTTCGAGCTCAAGAACCACGAAAACATTATTGTGAATACATTTTTGAGCTCTTCGAGCTCGCAAATACTTTTGTATGCCATTGTTTTGTAAAAAACCATTTTTTAGCATTTCCTTCTCCTACGATATCTCGCGAACGAATTAACCGATTTTGATGGTTGAGGTGGCAATCAACGCGTTTTATCAAGTTCTGAAGCTGATGAAATTTTGATATTGATTGATTTAGCCGTTTTTGAGAAATTTCAAAAAAACCAAGGAAAAAATTTTTTTTGAATTCTTTCGTCAACGGTTTCTCTTGAACGAATGAACCGATTTTGCCGGTTGAGGTGGCATTCGACGCGGCTTATAGAGTTTTAGAGCTGATTAGATTTTGGAATCAATCCATCGAGCAAATTAAAAGTTATCCAAATAAAACATTTTCGAAAAAATTCTATTTTTGAAATATCTCTGAACGCACCCCACCGATTAAGTTCAAATTTTTACGGCTTCAAGACATCAACAAGCCGCGTCGAATGACACCTCAACGATCGAAATCGGTTTATCCGTTCAAGAGTTATGAATATTTACATACATACCTACGTACACTCGGACATCATCGTGAAATTAGTCAGGATAGCTTCCTAGGACCTCGAAACGTCGACATCTGATGGAAATTCGATTTTCGTAAATCGGACCGAAACCAATAACTTCCCGAATTTTTGAAAATTTACAATTTTCTTAGCGGGAAGTTAAAAAAAATGAATAATACATAGATATACCAGCAATAATAATTTAAGCCTAGATAAAAATAAACCCGGTTTGAAAAACTGGCCCTCAGAGTTACTTAAACAAAAAATAATTTCCAATAAAAGATTTACTGGCAGTTCAATTATTCGTTCAAAATCAGTATTGATAAAGGAAAAAAAACCTACTAAAACTGATTTTAAGTCATTCCTTCTACATGTATATACGACTTACATACAATATTGATAATCGTGAAACTAGCCATGTTTTGATGAATAACCCATTTAACATATCTAACGTTGACAGCTAAATTATTATAATAAATGTGATAGCTCTTATTCATTACAAAAAAAAAAAAAAAACACTTTCAGAGAACAAAGAAATACCAAATCTAGGGAAAAGTTTTAGCCAATCAGAAAACTTGGCTCCGCCCATCCTCTATCTCTCTTTTTTAGCGAAACCAAATTCCCGGCCCTAGTCATGAGTTATATCCTTCATGGCCCGCAGCTCGTTGGTACGATCTAAGTTACAATCGCTGGTCAAGTTATCTTCAATTCAAGACTGAATTCCGAAAAGTCTTTGGCAGTTCCGCAACCGATCATCAGATTATTATTGATATCGGCAAATTGCGGATGAATAAAGGAGACAACGTCACTGAGTTCGTTCTGAAAATACAACAGAAATATCAATCCATGAAAATTCCACCTCCAGTAGAGGACCAGGTGGCATGTATAAGGAATCATTTGACAGACGAACTCAGGACGTTGGTGTTCGCGAGACAAGTTTCCACGTATGAGGGTCTATTAAACGCGTTACACGAGGCTACAAGATGCATTGAAGAGGCTCAACAACTAACAGTGGCTCCAAAAACCGTAAAATTCTAAGAAAAACCTCGTTTTGGGTTACTACAATCTCCAACCAGAGAAGATACATACGAGGATGAGGAGCAAGAATACACGCACTGCAACGCGATGGAAACAAATCCACAAACTACTTACAATAACCGATACGGCGTTCAAATGAAGACCAACAACAATAATAATACTTACAACCGCGGACCATACCAGAACAGACAACAGATGGGATTCCGGCCACGTATAAACCAGTTCCCGAGATCACCAGGTTTTAATCAGACTCCGATATTCGTGCCAAGAAGTAATAAACCGTGTTTTAACTGTGGCATAATGGGGCACAATTTTGAAGTTTGTAAGAATCCACGTCAAGAAGTATGTAACTTGTGTTTTGGTATCGGACATACTCGGGAAAATAGTGAGCTGATGAAATTTAACGAGGATACTCCAGCTGCTGGGGGAAACAAAGAAAGTTCTAAAATACAAGGGGACAGTCAGGATTCTCGAAAAAACGAATAATACCTGGCCCGAAATCCCCGTCGGCTCAGGTTATTCCGGATATAACAGAGGGGTCCAAAAACTCAGAATTAAAAATTTTAAACGATTTATATACCAGCTCAGTGAGCCGGTCCGAAGATTCGCCGGCCAGTGAGGGGAAGCCGCGAAATCCAGGACCCGGCAAGATAGAGTCAGACAGTACGGAAAATTTAGACTTGATAATCTCGTGGGTCAGGGATGACAAGTCAGTGGACATTACTGAAGTCGCTGGACAATCTATAGAATTTTTAGAAGAACCAGTACCAATTAAAGAAGAGACAATTGAGCCAGATGATAATCTCGGCAGATTGATAATTATTGCATCAGAGGACTGTGAAGATGACGGATTTGAACCACCTTGGGAAGAGGAAGTCGAACCTGGTTTGGAACCAGAGGATATTGAGACAGAATCGGATGAGCTGCGTTCTCTGGAGCTCAGCAGCATGGAAAGCCAGCTTCCAGAGTCACCGGTAGGTGATCCCAGTACTATATCACCATCAAGAGAAGTCTTCCTTCCGGGAATACTCCGAAAATATCCTCTGTCTGCAGCAATCAAATCTAGATTAGCAGGAAGAAAAATCTTCGTTCCTGGTCCAGGTCCTCGACCACCAACAGTGACAGCTAGAATACCAGTTTCCTTGTGGATCTTTGGAATTAAATTAAACGGAATCCTAGATACCGGAAGTGAAAGATCATACATCAACGCAAAAGTGTATGAGGATATTCAAGAATATGCGTCGGGTGATCTTTAATCAGATGAAACTAAGAAACGGGGTATTCTACTGGCCAACCACACTATATGTAAAAGTCTAGGTGGCGCTCCGTTCATCATACAAATTGGTTCTGTGGCCGGCGAACAATATTTAAGTGTCTTAGAAGATCTTGGGTACTCAGTGGTCCTCGGCATGGATTTTGTACTACAGTTTGGAGTAATTATCGATAGTAAAAATCGAATATGGAAGTTCAATGACAGCACGGAAGTACATCCTTTCCAAATTATCTCCTGCAAGGAAAATATCACTAACTGTACGACCATTACCGCTGAAGAAGAAACAGATTTCCAGAAATTCTTAGAACTTGAATTATAAAGTTTTGAAAATCTGCCAAACCAAGGACAGATGAATATTATAGAACATGAGATTGTCCTAAAACCAGCAGCAACTCCAGTAAGAATTAAACCGTACAGAAGAAGCCCAGTAATTAATGAAGAACTTAATAGTCAAATTGATGAACTCCTAGAGAAAAAATTCATACGACCGAGTTACAGTGTCTGGTCTTATTCTCCAGTGATGGTTTCAGAGCCAAACAATAAGTGGAGATTTTGTGTGGATTACCGACCGATAAATAAGTGGACTATTCCACCAGTTCATCCGTTACCCAACATGCTCAGAATTTTAAGTGCCTTACACGGGGCAATATGGATCAGTACAATGGATTTAAAAGAAGCATTTCACTAGATTTGTATGTCGGCTGCGTCTGTTCCTCTCACCGCTTTTTCTGTGGAAGGAAGAGGGCATTACGAATGGCTACGAATGCCCTATGGTTTAGTGGGAGCTCCAAGTACGTTCCAGAAAGCAATGGATAAGTTAAAAGACAGACTACACAAGAAACTAGTTGATAAAAATTTGTCTATGAGTTGGTTGGAAAAAGTGTTTGCGTATTTAGACGACTGGATCGTCATCAGCGAGACTCTAGAAGAACACAAACAAATTCTAAAACTGGTATTTGAAATTTTTCGAGGAGCAGGTCTATTAATAAATCCGGCGAAGTGTAAATTCTGTCGCCCGGAAGTGAAATTTTTGGGATTCATTGTTAATGAGACGGGTCTGCATCCTGACCCAGAAAAAAATAACACCAATTGTAAATTACCCACGCCCAACGAACCGGAAACAACTTCGAAGTTTTCTTGGCTTAGTAAATTGGTATTATCGCTATCTGCAAGACGTAGCTAAAGCTCAGGGCCCGTTAAATAAATTAACCTGGGTGAACTTTGAGTAGAAGTGGGAACAGCAAGAAGAAGAATCATTCCAAAAATTAAAACAAGCTCTGATTGATGCGCAGCCACTTGCTATACCTAAAGTGGGGATCCCATATTATTTATACACCGATGCTTGTGACACTGGAGTGGGTGCAGTTCTGGTTCAGAGGGATGTAGAAACTGGCAAGGAATTTCTCATTATCTGTCTTAGTCGTCAACTTCGAGGCGCTGAAACTCGTTACACAACAACAGAAAAAGAGTGCTTGGCAGTGGTCTGGGCTGTTAGAAAATTACGATGTTACGTAGAAGGTGCTCCGTTCACAGTAGTTACTGACCACGCATCCTTAAAATGGCTTCATTCACTTCGAGATCCAAATGGTAGACTGGCGCGCTGGTCAATTGAATTGTTATCTCATCAAATCACCATAGAACACCGCCGGGGTACGGAAAATGAAGGCCCAGACGCTATATCTAGAATGTACAAGGATCAAGGATCTGAAGACTGGTTGGAGGTGAAAGATCAGCTAGACGGGGTGTGCCATCTTCATCTCCAGGTGGCTAGTTGGTATGAAATAAAATACAACAACGTGCGGAAAAATCCAAATAATTTTCCTGAGTGAAGAATAGTCGATGATCATTTGGAAAACTATCGCCGTGACAACTTAAAGGCGATAGTGGGTGACGAGAACGCTTGGAAACTAGTCTTGAGAGATCCAGAAATTCAAGAGGTGTTGAAGAAAAATCACGAAGCTCCAGATGCTGAGCATCTCGGAAGAGAAAGGATGTATGAACGAATAAAGACTAAATTTTATTGGCCAGGAATGTATCAAGACGTTGACAGTTATGTGGGACAATGTGAGATCTGCAAAAAGGCCAAATACAATCATCATCAAAAGGCCCGCTTCAAACAAGACAACCTATCAAGCCTCGGGCAATAGTGGCTGCAGATGTCACAGGACCATTTACGAAATCTCGCAAAGGAAATCAATATATCTTGGTTGTCCAGGACTTGTATACGAGATTCATAGAACTCTACCCACTTCGACGTCATACGGGATCTTCAGTGGTTGAGTCACTCCGTCGTTCTTTCTCATTAAGGTCGTACCCGCTGTTTCTTGTAACAGATAATGGCCGGGAGTTTGTGAATGAGACCTTAAGAGAATATTTGAACACTGTGGGAGTCAAACATACACCGATCGCAGTTGCGCATCCTCAAGCAAATCCGGTGGAGAGAATAAATCGCACAATAAAGCCAATGTTTCGGTCATACATCGAAAAGGATCAGTCAAATTGGGATGAACATCTCGGAGAATTCCAGCTGGCGTATAACAGTTCATACCATGCCTCATTGAAATTGTCACCATACTTTCTGGTACACGGCCAAGAACCACGATTATCTGATAAAATATCTGATCTGGAGTTTGATGACATGATAACTGAAAATGAAGAGTGGAAGTTACGAGTACAACGACTTGACGAACTAAGACATAAAATCGAATCAATTATGCGTAAAGAAAATGAGAGTCAAGAAAAATACCAAGGTGACAATAAATCTATCCCGGAAGTAAGAGTGGAAGATAAAGTCTTTTATCCGAATAGAAAACTGAGTAATAAAAGCCAAAAATACAGCGCGAGTTTGGGTATGAAATATCTGGGTCCAGCTACTATAAGTAAAATTATCAGTCCGCTTGTAGTAGAACTCCGTAATAGCTCGGGTAAATTGTTAGGGAATCATTACACCTCTGATTTAAAATTACCCCGTAGAATTAAACGAAATAAAAGTAAGCCAACTGATTAAAATGAAATATATTAATAAAAATTTTATTTCAGATGTTTCAAAGAGGACGCACATTCCATCGAGGCCGGGGGGGTCCCGCCTCAAGAGGCCGGCAGGAGGCCGCCTCAGCGAACCGAGGAGTGCGTATCTGCAGATACCCAGGAGGCCGCTTGAGTTTTTACCGAGCCGGCAGTTATGAGGAGAGACCAGCAAGTCCACGGCAGTCAATTTTTAATCGACTGGGACCAATAGTGGGAGAGGGCACACCACCAGGCCCTAGCCGCCCGGTCGAAACTCGAGTCAGCAGATTCCAGACTCTGACGACTACCACCGTCGCAAGGGCGACACCAGTCAACACTGTCACTATCATCATCGCACCACCGCACCGTACAGTAGCTGCTCCAGTTATTAGTCCAACCCACCCGCAAGTAACAGCTACGTCAATCTCTCCGGCGCGCCCTACGGTAATAACATCTACAGCAAGTGGCACAAGTAAAGCTGAACGTAGGGCGAAGGCAAACCAGAAGCGAAGAGAACTGCGACAAGCAAAACTGGAGAGATTGTGTTCGGGACAGGAGTAAGTCCAGAACCCGGAGGCGGAACAAAAATTATGGCGTCATATCACCCCACACACGGAATATCAACGTTGGTGCAGCCAGGGACGGCCAACACTACAATTCGATGAGTACGAGCCAATGGAGGTGGCAGCTCCATCCACTACTGACATTACACCCACAACATCTGGGGTAGTTGAAGCTGTCCCTGGCCCATCGTCAGCTTACCAAGTACAACCGAGGGAGTTGATGGAAGAGGCTAGAGCATTAGAGCCAGCAGCTGAGGTACCAGCCAGGCGGTCAGGTAAGCCATTACCTGTCGCCTCGGCAGTCGGTACTCAGGCTTCAGCGTCTGGAGAAAAGAGAAAGAAGAAAAAGAAGAAGAAGGGAAGCAAGAACGGTCCCGACATGAAGGACATGGACTGGGTCGACGATCACGTGGTAGCCGGTGAATGAGAGTGGAAGTCCATTGACTTAGGCATGGAGGACGAAATTCCCGCTTTCGACGATAGGAACGACGGTGGAGAGGTCCTGGTGATTGACTACGACTCCGAAGAAGAGAGACAGTTAGGCCGGGAGGATCCCGCCTAACTACTGTAAAACTACTTACTAATAAAACTTCTTTTCATTTTCATACTACATCATCGGTTAATTTGTTCACATCCAGATAACATCCTCTATCCTTGAGAACGAGGCTCTAAAATCGGAGGGCCCGGGTGACAGTCTGGCAGGGAGGAGTGTAACGGGGTAGAATTTAAATTGGTGGTGAGAATAAAATTTAAATTTGAATAAATTTCCCGCGGTTGGTCAATGACCCAATAACCATGAGCCCCGTGATCTACTTGATCGACTTGTCACCGGGAGCGCCAATTTTGGAGGCTCGTCCTCCAGACCCAATTAGAATGTAATGGGGAGGGGTCAACATACGATTAGAGCCGAAGGGTCACGAGACGGAAAGTGAAAAGTGAGTGCAGGAGGTGAAAAGAGACACAGTCGGACGGACCGACATCGAGACCAGGGTGACCGCTTACATCAATTCAGGTAATTATCAAAGCTCTAGAGAGGTTATCAGTGGAACCTTCTAGAAGCCGTTTAAAATTATAAATTACTTTAATTGTGTATCCGGCAGGTAGCCGATGCACTAAATTACATATATTTACTCGTATTGAATTTGTTCACAGATAATTTGGAGGAAATAAAATATTTGGAAAGAGAACTGGGAGAATATTTTGGAAAGAACGGGAATCGGCAGAGACGACCGAAACAAAGGAAAGCCACGACTTTGAGAACGGCGGAGAAAGAAATAAGGTAAATAAATTGTTAGCAACAGCTACAATTTATTAATTAATTAATTAAGATTCATTAATAAATAAATTCGTGGGCAGTCGCCATTTCCGATTCAATTGTAATAGAAATTCTCGGCAAGAAGGCCAGAATTCTTTATAAATTAACACGCGGTCCGTCTGGAAAATTCTCGGCAGAAAGCCAGAATTTCATCCATTATAATTATCTATTATAAATTAAGAAATAAAATTTCTCGGCAGAAAGCCAGAAATTATAAAATATAAGATTAATTTTAAGAAGTTGTTAACTGATAAATTAGATTAAAAATTAATATACAAAATTTAAGAAACTAAACCCAAAAGGCTGTGAAAGAGCGATAAGACGTTAATGCTATAACAGTGAAATTTGTTAGTAAAATTGAAGTCAGTTTTTGTGGTATAAATTGTTTAGTAACGGGGATACAAAATATAAAAGCATTTAAGAAAGAGAGCGTCAGTCGGCGGCGTCAGTTTTCGAGTATCAATAACTTCTTTATCAATAACTTGAAATTCGAAAAACTGAAAGTATAAAATTATGAAAGAAAATAAATTTTGTCGTGTTGAAAATTTATCGTGTTAAAAATTATAGTTAGAAAATTACGAAATAAATGTACGGATGAATTTAGTCCAGTGGACAAATTAAATAAAATTGAGAATAATTAAAAGAGTGTGTGAAGTAACCGGTAAAATTATAATTTGTAAACGTGCGTATGTGAGTATGAATAAAGTCCTGGACTCGAGAATAAAACGTGTGTGTGTGTGAGAAAATTTAGAATTTCCTGTGGAAATATTTTAATATTAGATCCAGGGGATCTGGCAAGTTGCCGATTAGATTTTGTTTTAATTTTATGATCCTGGGGATCAGGCCGGTGGCCATTATTATAAAGTCCAGGGGACAAAATTTTCGTTTTAATTTTATGATCCAGGGAATCAGGCCAGGGGCCATTCTAATAAAAGTCCAGGGGACTCGTGGTCATAAATAATAAATTGATCCAGGGGATCAGGCCGGTGGCCAGTATTGATAAAGTCCAGGAGACTAAAGTTTCATTAATTAAAAGATCCAGGGGATCAGGCCATGTGCCAAGTAAATCGTATAAAAGTCCAGGGGACTCCGTAGTTATAAGATAGTAAGTCCAGTGGACGGTTTTGTAAAATAGTTATAAGTAAAATAAAAGCCCGGTGGGCAGAATTGTCTTTTGTTGAATAAAAGATAACATTTTATATTGAATAAATCTGTGTTCTAAATAATTTTAATCCCTCAATTTCCTCGCTCTTATATATTTCGACGACCCTGATTTCATATTTTAACATCTCCGGTTCTGGAAGGCCGAGTTTTATCTTCCACTGGCGCCCTTATTAAGATCAATTGAAAAAAGGGCCAAACTTGGCAAGGTTCAGATATACCCTGTTATAAAAGCATCCTCCTCCACCTTAACCTTCCCCCAAATTTTCTTTCACCTACACTCCACACCATCTCCATTGCAAGTTTTGCTTTCCTAACTCTTTTCTTCACGTGTTCCTTAACCTGATTATTCCCTGTAAACCTAAAACCTAAATAACAAAAGCTCTTAACTTCCTCTAACTCATATCCCTCCCACATCCACTTTCTAACCCCTTGCTTTCCTCTTCCCCCTCCTTTGCTAAATTTCATTATTTCCGTCTTCCCTATATTTACCTCCAGTTCGTTACCTGTAAAATATCTTTCACAGCGTTTCATCATCTCCTTCATCTCCTCCACACTACCCGCCATCACCGCGGTGTCATCCGCATACGCCAACGACCATATTTTCCTTCCCCCTACCACCAACCTCCCTGCCTGTCTCCTTCTCAGGAAGTCCTCTAAGTCCGCCACATATATATTAAATAGAGTCGGACTCAGAGGACAGCCCTGACGCACTCCGTTCTCAGTCCAGAAGTTCCCCGATACCTCACCTCCCACTTTTACCCTACACATCGTCTCCGTATATATTCTTCTCACCTGTTCTATCAATCCTCCTTCCACCCTCATTTTCTCCATTGCCGTCAACAAAATTCTTCTATCCAGGTTATCAAACGTCCCCTTTAAGTGACAGCCTCTACCCTTCCTGAACCCCGCCTGATTCTCCTCCCACTTCTTCCTACCTTCCACCGATCTTATTATCCTATCATTCAGGATAGAGGCGTATATCCTGTAAGCAGTGCTAGTGAGCGTTACCTCCCTGTAGTTCTCCATCTTATCTTTGTCTCCCTTCTTGTAGATAGACGTAATAATCCCTTCCCTCCAGTCTTCCGGAAAATATTCCCCTCTTTAGACCTCTCTTAACCTTACTCTTATATTCCCCCTGCCGAATGCCCATGCTTGATTTTTCACTCCATCACCCCCTTCAGCCTTTCCTTTCTTCAGCTTCCCTATTTGTGTATCAATTTCCTCGTCCATCGGCTCCCCTTCCAGCTCCCTTCCCTCTCCCTCGCCTCTACTTCTTCCGGGCTTTCCCTCTGTTCCTCCCAACTCCGTTATAAAGTGTTTCTTCTACTCCTCGCTCCCATATGCTTCCGTCACTCTGGTCCTCTTTCTTAAATCTTTTCCCAAAAACTCCCATGCCTCTCTATCACTTCTTATACGCTTAACCTCCTTTTCTACTACCTTTTCCCACTTCCTTCTCTTTTTCTCCTTCAGTCTCCTGTATTCCTACCTCAGCTTTCTGAGCGTTTCCTTCCCTCTTCTTCTTCATCTTTCTTTGTCTAACCTTTTCTTTCGTTTCCTACATTTCTCATACCACCACTCCTCGTTTCCCCTCCTTTTGTCCTTCACCTCTCTTACCACAACACACTCTTTAACTTTTTCTTTCAGCTCCGTCCACCTTCCTTCCTCACTCTGTACTAACCACTCAATAAGGCTCTCCTTCTCTTCAAACCTGGCCCTCTCCTTCACCCCCCAGCACTGCCGCCATCTCTGTATTTCCTCTCTTCCAATTTTATCATGATCGGTTGATGATCAGACTCTAGCCTGAACCCTACTTCACACCTCTTTACTTTGCTCTACGTCGCTGAGCTTACTACTCCGTTATCAATAACGGAACTCGTTTCCCCTCTGTTGAACGTCCAACTTCCTCCTTCCTTGCCTCTTCTGTTCCCATTCAGTATAATCCAACTTCTCCGTGCTAGTACGTCCAACATGTCTCGTCCTTCTTTGCTAACCTCCAAATCCTCTGACCATCTAGGCTCACCCTCATTTATATCCTCCACACTTCCCTCTCTCCCCGTCCTTGCATTCCGGTCTCCCCCAATTAGCAGTTCCTCCTCTTTCTCTTCCTTGACCCATTCTTCCAAGTCACTCACAAATTTCTTACTGCCTCCCCTATTATATACTGTTAAAATGTTCCATTTCTTCCCTGCCAGCTTCACCTTCCTCCTCAATATCCCCTCTTTCTTCTCCGTACCTTTCCCGTCTTCGAATTCTTTCCTCACTCCAGTAATAATCCTTCCTTTTGCCCTCCCTTTTTTCTGTTTCCTCGTGGCTGGGATAAGTTCCCACCTCCAATCGTTGGGCAGTTTCTCTCTAAATGACATCCTCCCGCTCTTCAACCCACGTCTCTGTCAGACTTATCACATCAAATTCCGTA
The DNA here is from genome assembly GCF_029852145.1 of Microplitis mediator. Classification (NCBI taxonomy): domain Eukaryota; kingdom Metazoa; phylum Arthropoda; class Insecta; order Hymenoptera; family Braconidae; genus Microplitis; species Microplitis mediator. The sequence goes on along the minus strand of NC_079974.1, from coordinate 7,382,140 downwards.
AGAAACTCTCAAAAATTTTCATTTTTGTTCTTCAATCCTGTCACATTCCAGAAGACTATCCTTAACCCTTCCCTCACTGTTCTCCCTCCATCTTTTGCTGCTCTCACATCTCCCGTCTCGCCTCCACCTCCACCAGTACTTTCCTCTTGCGTCCCACACCCAGCCCGTTCCTCCAATCCATATTTTCCCAAAACCCACCTTTACATTTTTCTCCCCTTGCAATCTTAATATCCTCCTCCCCACTCTCTACACCCAATTCTTTTTCAGAAAATTGGACTTTTTACTTTTTTTTCTGCTTTTTCCTGCCCTTTCCATCCAAATATCACTATGTTTTTTTTCCTCTCCTTCTTCTCCTTCCCTTCCTTCCATTTCTCGATCTCCTCCAAACTCTCTTCCCCCACTCCTGTCCCTGTACGTACCTACTTGTTCCTTTCAACCTTCTCTTCTAACCTTCTCACCTCCTCTCTCGTTTCCCTCCTATCTCGTTTTCCTCAGCACTCTTTCCCTCTCTACCTCGTTCATTTTCTCCTTGGTTTTTCCAACTTCTGCACTTTTCCTACCCGACTCCCATCCCGTCTGTACCTCTATTCTCAGTTTATCCAGCTTAGATTCAAGTTTGCGGCTCTTTTTCTCGAATCTTTCTTCTAACCGTTTACTTTCCCTCCTCATTTCCTCTATTTGTCTATTTCTTTCGATTTTTTCCACATCCAACTTATCCAGTACTTGTTTGAATCCCTATTGGATCATTTTTTCTATATCCCCCAACCCCTTATCTTTTACTGCTCTTAACTTTATCTCTCAATCTTTTTTCCCATCTATAGCCTTCCTTTTCTTCCCTCCCGGCCCAACCCATCCTCTAAGATCCCAAGATCTCCTGAGCTGCTTGCCCTCAAATTCTTCCATGAGTTGGCTTTAGATAGTCTACCTCTACCTCTCTTATCCCCACAATCACTCTTCGAGGTACTGTCGCTTTCGTCATCCCCCACTGACTCTGTCTCCCCGTCCCTCCCGTCTCCCGGCTCACTAAGTGTCGCTTTCAGTACATTCCCATCTCCCTTATCACCCAGCGCTATCTCGTCTTTCGTCTGATCACCCATCCCCCTTCTAACCCCGCCTCACTGGAAACGACCTAATTCCTTTTTCACACTACCCTCACTTTTTGCGAAAATTCAACTTACCCCCTTCTTCACTCTTCGATTCTTATATTTGCCCTTTATTTCCTTCTACTCCCCTATCTTTCTCTCACACTTACTACTCAACCCTCAAACTTAATACCCTGGACTGCACACTTCAGATTCACTGACACATCCGCACGCCAACGTATATCCCAATGGAGTCCCGATTTTGCAAATTGTTGTATGGTGAAGGAGCAGGTGGCTGATAATGGTATGATGTACTGGGCAAATTAGTGTATGGTGGAGGAGCAGGCGGCTGAATACTGTATGATGTAATAGGTAAGTTATTGTATGATGGAGGTGGAGGTGGATAATTGATGTATGATGATATCGGGAAATTATGGTATCATGGAGGAAGAGGCGGATGATTCAGGTATGGTGTTATCGGTATATTATTGTATGGTGAAGGAGGAGGCGGATGATTGCAGTAGGATATTATCGGTAAATTATTGTATGCTGAAGGAGGAGGCGGCTGATTATTGCAGGATGTACTAGATAAATTATTATATGGTGGAGGTGGATGCGGCTGATTATTGCAGGATGTACTAGAGAAATTATTGCACGGTGGAGGTGGCTGCGGCTGATTATTAAAAGATCGACAGTTTGGTCGATTGGATCTCCATGGTCTTTTGTTAAATCTCTTTTTATCATGAGTGCCTTCATTTTTATATTTTTGATGATTATTTTTAATCTTACTGTCAGAATCATTTCCAATTCTCTTTTCATAATTATTTTTTATTTCTTTCTCAGTTTTGTTGCGGTTTTCCGGATTTCCAATTGGATTCCCTTGTGGAAATTTTTCTCTGTTGAAACTAAAAAAAATTTTTAAAAAGTCAGAATAATGATTTTAAAAATTATTATTCTCTCTGAAAAAAGTCTGAACGAGTTATATTAAGTCGGAAAAACTCTTCATCTGACATAAAAAGTCAGAGTATTTGCAAGATTTCAGACTCTTTCAGACGAGTTTTTCATAGTGTAACGAGGTTTATAATACCTCATTATCATACCATGATAATAGACGGTTACCGAGGGTATTTACCACATGTTATCTGGTTTACCCGCTCTAGTATTATTTAATTATTATTATTATTACATAATCCCTCTCCATTCGCATTTTAAATGGAAGGGATGCGCACCACGTCAACGCGTAAGCATCGACGTGAATCTATAAAAAGGCCTGCGCGCCGTTAATTATTCAGCTAGTTTCTCATCTTTACTTCATTATGACTTTATAATAAATACAGTTTATCTTTTAACTCTCTTTTTTAACTTTTAACTTTTAACCACCTGTTTACGACTAAGTATCCAGTATTATTTAAGTATTCTCTTAAATAATAACATAATATCATAATAACATAATCATAGCCTGATATTAAATAATAACATAATAAATAATAACATAATCATAGCCTGATATGATTATTCCTGTGTAAACCTGCCTACACTTCCTAGCCTACAGTACCTGCCTGTAGAAGACGGCAACCCCGTAGAGGTGCATACCTGCTGTATCCTCATCTTAGCCTCTAGTACCTGCCTATAGAAGACGGTAACCCCGTAGGATGTATACCTGCTACATCCTTATCCTACAATACCTGCTTGTGGAAGCGTGTACCTGCCACGATATCATCTCACAATACCTGCTTGTGGAAGCGTGTACCTGCCACGATCCTTTCCTACAATACCTGCTTGTGGAAGCGTGTACCTGCCACGATATCATCTCACAATACCTGCTTGTGGAAGCGTGTACCTGCCACGATCCTTTCCTACAATATCTGCTTGTAGAAGCGCGTACCTGCCGCAATGTCCACCTACAATACCTGCTTGTAGCTGTACCAGACAATTGTGATACAGAGCTCACAATTGTCTTAATTACTTATTGCTCTCATTTATCGATACCAGTGAACCAACAACTCACAGGTAAGTATAATAATACTATTATTATACCTTTTGTAATTTCTTGTCCTTCTCACTAGTTTGGCTTGCTTTGCAAATACCTGTAGTCTACTTTCTTTTTCTCATATATTACTGATATATAACAAAACTTGTTCGTACGATCACGTATGTTGAACACTCCTAAGGAATAGATATTCCATTTTCTCTTGAGAGAAACAAGGACAGGTTCAATTGAGTGATACAGAACGTCATACCAGATTTCTTTCTTCTGTCTTTCATTCCCTTATCCTTTTTGAGTTCCCCACTTACTTCTTACAACAATTATTCCAATGCGTGATAACACCCTCAACTAACATTGATTTAAATTGATTTGCGTCAACGGGACATCCCGTACGGTGCAACTCACTAAAAAAACCCCTCCCCAAACTCGGACCCCACGGTTACAGCATGAAAAATTTTGAAGAGCAAATTACTCTACCGAGCACCGGCTTGCTTCTCGGTTAGCAGTTGAATTAAAGTTCAGCGAAGAGTCTTATATCAGGTACAACGCTATCCTCAATTTCTCATATTTAATAAAACCGATAAAAATCGCTTCTATAATTCAATAAAAAAATATATATACATCTATATATATTGTAACGGGTTTTTTTACCACCGGGGATCTACCGGAGTGAAGTCCGAATACACTTTCGATTTTTGACAAACTTGTTCAAAATTATTAAGTTGGGCGCCAGGTGATTTTATAATCACCAAATTAACAACTATCGAAATGTCGGCTCAGCGTGGCAGATCGGAGAAAGGTCAGGCACTTAAGATTACGATAAATAATTAATCAGAATTACAAAAACAATTAGTCGTATATTAAACACAAAAATAATTGATCAGTATCACAAAAATAATCGGTTACAAACAAAACAATAAATTGCCGTTGTCTGCTTGACTCGATATAAACAAACAAAATTGCTCGTAGTTGATCGGAAAACGAAATCAGTTCATTGCTCAAAAAAATACTGTCGGTTGACGAAATTAAAATAAAATAATTTTATTGTCCGGAGACACTCATACAGCGTTCGTATTAACGAAATACTTGACGAGTGACATCAGAGTATTCTTACACGGCAAGACTCGGCTGGCGCAACGAATGAGAGAGAGATAATCCGCAATTCTCAGAAATACTGGAATATAAAAAAATAAAATATAAAATAATATTGAATTTCGGTAACGCGTTAAATTACACTGGCATACAATTATTACCCTTAATTAATTAATTAATTCTATTATTATTACACTAGACGCAATTCACTTATTTAATACAAAAAAAAAACACATTCGTACATTTGTCAGTTCCCGCCGATGCTTCGGCTTGTTCACAAAAACTCGGAGATTTGTTTACAAAATTATCGTATTATTATTCACGTATTAATTATTACTCGCGATTTAATTGTTCTTTCCGTAATCGAAATCGCTCTTTTTAGTCGCGAATCGAATTGAACAAAAACGTGGCCGTTCAGTTCGAAGTATCCAACGGATCTCTTGTTTCAATCCATCCGTTGGATCGATTGGTCAGTAGTAGTCGAAACTTTTCATCATAGGTGTCACCAGAAATGGCTCGCCGGATAACGATTTATTATATTCAGATAATTTTCAAATAATACTGAACCACGGGTCCATGTCGAATTTCCTCATGTTACAGTATATATAAATCATATAAAAGGAAAAATAACCAAATCAGTAATAAAAATAAATAACAAAAAGAAAACAAAAAAATAAATTATCAGTGCTATAAAATATAGTTAAAACACAGCGTAATATCTCAGTTAAAGCAAATAAAATTTTGTATCTCAAAAGAAATAAAAACGAAAACAAAATAAAAGAAAACCTACATAAATAAAAAGTGTAATTAATTTATTCAAAACCGTAAGATGGACGGAGGAGTTTGAAAGATTCATCTATCAATTCGACAATCCAGGGGTCAACAGCGAAGTAGTATTCCAACAGAGTAATAAAGAAGATTTAGAAGTATCAGCGTAAAAGTAGGAAATTTATAATTGACTTCTTTCTTTCTTGATTCAATAACAAATTTTAAATCAGCCTCAAATTTTTAAGTGGCAATAAGGATGCGATAAATCTGGGAATCGGTTGAATTGATGACCAGTTTCTTTACCTATCGACTAACGGAGACAACTCTGTTTTAAGAAAATAAGATTTATAAGAAAGTCTTTGAATGAAACATTTAAGCTGACAAATGCATTGGTTAGTCCGAACGCCATAATCCACGCAACTAAATATTAATCAAATAATAGTCGGTGTTCGAATCTCCCGCGCTTGCGTTTCTCGTCGCCACTCTGAGGCCGGTTAATTAGAGTTGCGTCGGCGCGTTATCATGCGCAGGCGGCTCCACCGGTCCCATTCTCATCTCAAGCTTCGCCTTCCCATCCAAGTGGGGATGAAGAAGAAAACGAAGCCTCATAATTGAAAACTTACCGACGTTAAGTGCCACGTGTTTTTTTGCTTTATGGTAATCTTTTGTAATCGCGTTGATTATTCTTGCTATTCACCTCAAATTAATTTTCACATCAAAGTGTATATTATTAATATTTAATTTTCGTAATTATTTTTCTAGTATCACTAAATTAATTCATCAAAATAATTACATTCATCTCACCGCGTAGTTTCGTTTTACCGGCGACCGCCATCTTTTCTCACCTCACCGCGTGTTACCACGTATAAACTTATTCATCCCAATTAATACAAAAGTTAACGTGCAGTGTAAATAGTATATATACTAAAAGAAATAATTAATTTATTAATATAATAAAAATAAAATAAAGTGTAAAAAAATATTTATTTTAAATATAAAATCATCTCAACCTCATTCCCGCCAATGAAGCGTCCCAGCATCTCACTTTCCAACTTAAATTTAAGTTTTAATATTTTAAATATTTAAGAGGGATAGCCACTGTGAGGATCGAAAAAATAGGTGATTTTCGGGAATTTTTTTGACTGGAATAATAAAGGAATTTGGGGGTCGGGTTTTTTTTGTTTTCTAAAGTATGCATTGAAGATAATTCTTCTAAATTTTCATTGAAAAATATCATGTTGCTACAAAGTTATAAGCATTTTTGTGGAGCAACAAAAAAATTTCCCCCACCACGGTGTCATCTCTAACTCAAAAACGGATTATCAGAAACAAAAAAAAACAAACGGCGTTGTAATCTGTATGCATGTGGTGATCGTTGCACATAGGGGATTTTGAAAATTTGGATTTGAAAAAAAATGGCGACATATTAAAAATTATTTCGTTATTTTTTTCTCATTTTTTTGGATTCAAACAGCCTTAAAAAATCTTAAAAAATCAAAATTTTCAAAATTCCCTACGTGCAACGTTAGCTACTGAATAGACGAATACGGCAAAAAAAAAGTTACGAATCGGTTCATATTTATGCAAATTACAGATGCCACCAGTTCAAAAAAAGTAGTTTCGAGAAAATAGTATATTACATACCTAGGCCAGTAAAATAAGAAAAGTCTCAGAGCACATGTAATGTGTTGGCCGAGGCGAAGCCGAGGCTGACAAACATGTGCTCTGAGGCTTTCTTTTTTACTGGCCAAGGTGCGTATACTATTTTTCTGCTCGACGAAGCCGGAAAGTTGCAACTTCGTTTAGGGCAGCGGCCCGAAAGTTGCCACTTTCCGGCCGGAGGGCAGAAAACATATTTTTAATTTAAGCAATAACATAGGAAAAAAAATATTAAAAAATTATATAATGAATACATGAATTTTTTTTCACCTACGTTGGTGATTAATTTAAAAATAAATTTTTTCGTATTTTAATGATAACATTTTTGATATATCTAAAATATAAAATTTACTTCTTTTTTTCATCATAACGATATTTTTTTTACATTTTCGCACATGTATGTATTATATATTTTGAGATATATTCTATGATGGGTAGAGGTAAGGAGCACTCTCTCATATGGGGCTTCACTTTCAAAAGTGTCCACGATAAGCTGTTGAATTATAGTTCCAAAACCAACTACAAAGGCGCTGATGAGCACGAATGGTTAGATGTGAACGTGGCGATTATTGATGAAGTGAAGTATGCCAAAGGGAAATAGTAGAGTACAGAAGTAGTTGTACTGAATAGAGTAGTTGATAAAAGTAATGTAAATGAATATTCAATTGATAACATGAGCAAGTGAAAATTTTAGATATTTTTAAGAACAATTTAAATTATTTTTTTATTTAATTTTTTTTGCCTTTGAGGTAGTGCATTACTCTCAACATGTCAATTTAAGTCATAAATTATATATAAACAATAGACTGATTCAAAATAATCAACTATTTTTTTTTATCAAGGACACAGACTCAGAAGTTTCAGTAGGGTAAAAGAAGATGCCAGTTAAAATTTGAGCCCTTGACATTAATATTAAGTACTCGCTGATTGTGATTTTTTATTTCCCATTTAAATAACATGGGAAAAAAATTTTTTAAGTTCGGAATTGTATACCTCGATAATGGCTTATTGCACAAATAAGCCCAGGATATATTTAACTAGAAAATTTAATGTTCTATAAAAAAGGACTCTTATGATTTTTTGATAAATCCATCTGTTTAAAACTTATTTGAGATAGAAGTCAAATTTATAGTAAATATCAAGATCTTTTTACTTTTCCATCGAAACTATCAGACTTATCACAAAAAAGTTAGAAAATCTTTTTTGTAGACAATTTTATTTCCTACAAATTATCTCAGGGAAAATTTTTTAAAATTCCGAATTGTTTTCTAGTTATTATCATTTTAATATCAAGATCTTCCAATTGATCCGAATACTATATTTTTTTTAAGATCTTGATATTATAATGGTAATAACTATAAAACAATGCGGAATTTAAAAAAATTTTGTCAGAGATAATTTGTAGGAAATAAAATTGTCTACAAAAAAGATCTTTTAACATTTTGTGATAAGTCTGATAGTTTCACTGCTCTGTTGAAATGAATCAGTGAAAAGTGCTGCAAATCAGTGCATATTCACTAGGGTGTTTAAAAAAAAACAATTTTTTTTTATGGTATCCAAAAATTGAAAGTATAGCAAAAAATCAAAATTTTGGTACCATTCCGAGCTCTTAATAATGATATTAAGGTTTACCTCAATCTATTTTTCTATTTTCCATTTAAATAAAACGGGAAATAAAATTTTTTTTTTTAGAATTCCAGCTCATAAACCAATCAACGGATTTTAATGCACAACAAATGTTTTTGTAGTAAGTTGACCGCTCTACAAAAGAAATCTTATCATTTTTTGATAAATCCCACTGTTCAAAAGTTATTTAAGCTTCAAGTCAAATTTATAGTAAATTTTTAGATCATTTCAGTATCTGGCGAAACTATCAGTCTTATTACAAAATGTCATAGAAACTTTTTTGTAGATAATTTTATTCATTACAAATTATAAAGAATAAAATTTTTCGAAATTCTGTGTTGTTTTCAAGTTATTTTCATTTTAATGTCAAGCTCTTAAAATTAATCAGAAATCTATTTTTATAAGAGCTTGACATTGAAATGAGAATAACTTGAAAACAACGCAAAATTTCGAAAAACTTTATTCTTAACAATTTGTAATGAATAAAATAATCTACAAAAAAGTTTCTATGACATTTTGTAATAAGTCTGATAGTTTCGCCAGAAAGTGAAAAGATCTCAAAATTTACTATAAATTTAACTTGAAACTTAAATAACGTTTAAACAGTGGGATTTATCAAAAAATGTGAAGAGAATTTTTTTGTAGAGCGTTCAATTTCCTTCACAAAGTTTTACTGCGCATAAAAATCCGTTGAGTGGTCTGTAAGCTAGAAAATTCTGAAAGAAAAAAAATTTTTTTTTCCTATGTTATTTAAAAGAAAAACAGAAAAAATGAATTGAGGCAAACCTTAATATTATTATTAAGAGCTCGGATTGGCACCAAAATTTTTATTTTCAGGTATACTTTCAATTTTTGAATACCAAAAAAAAATTTGTTTTTTCTGAAACTCCCTAATATTCACTGCATAAACAGTCCCAAGTATACCACTTATTCAATTAGTGGTATAATTGGGACTTTTTATGCAGTGAATATTCACTGATTTACAGCACTTTTCACTGATTCATTCTAAGAGAGTGGGAAAGTAAAAAGATCTTGATGTTTACTATAAATTTGACTTCAATCTCAAATAACTTTTAAACAGATGGATTTATCAAAAAATCATAAGAGTCCTTTTTTATAGAACATTAAATTTTCTAGTAAAATATATCCTGGGCTTATTTGTGCAAAAAGCCATTATCGAGGTATACAATTCCGAACTTAAAAAATTTTTTTCCCATGTTATTTAAATGGGAAATAAAAAATCACAATCAGCGAGTACTTAATATTAATGTTAAGGGCTCAAATTTTAACTGGCATCTTCTATTACCCTACTGAAACTTCTGACTCTGTGTCCTTGATAAAAAAAAATAGTCGATTTTTTGTAATCAATCGAATAAACAATGTGGTGAAAGCTTGTGCTGTGAAAGCTTTATCAAGTTCTCGAGCTGAATAGATTTTGGAACCGATCGATTCGAAAGTTTTTGAAATATCCAAAAAAAAAACTTTTTTTTTTCATATTTCTTAAATAGCTCAGTTTTATGGTGGCATTCGAAGCGGTTGATTAATTCCAACAACTTTTGAGAAATTGAGCATAATCGGTTGGGTGCGTCAAGAGATATTCAGAAAATAAATTTTTGCACATAGTTATTTAGATAATACAAAAATAAATTTTTCCCTGCGTATTTTAAATGGAAGGCGGAACCCCCCCATCCTCCTCAGCTTGATTTTTGAGATATTAAGCTGGAATTTTAGGAGGATTTTCATTGTTTGTCAAAGTATCTTCTGAGGTATATTTAATCCAAGAAAACAAAAGATTTTTTTTTTCTAACACAGCCTATAAGTATATAATCTAATTTAAATTAAATATATTTGTTTAGGATTTCATATATCTTTATTAGGGTGTGTCGAAAAACAACATTAATTTTTTTTTTCAACTTCCCTAAGAAAAGACTTACACGATCTACTTCAAAATCTAATCAGCTCTAGAACTTATGAAACGCGTCGATTGCCGCTTTAGCCATCTCAATCGGATAATTCGTTCGAGAGTTATCGCGGGAGAAAGAAATGGTTAAAAACGGTTTTGTGCAAATATCTTTGAAACAACTGAACTAAACAATTCCAAAATCTGATCGGCTTCAGAATTTATTAAAAAACGTTGATTGCCACCTCAACCATCAAAATCGCGTCATTCGTCTATGCATCGTGGAAAAAATAAATGGTGAAAAACGGTTTTTTGCAAATATTTTCGAAACGACTGAATCAATCGATTTCGAATTTCAATCAGCTCTACAATTCAACACAACGCGTCTACAAGATATGCCTCTTATTATTTTTTGATAAATCCATCTGTTCAAAAGTTATTGGAGCTCGAAGTCGAATTATAGTAAATTACGAGATCTTTTTGCTTTTTCGGCGAAACTATAAGACTTACCATAAAATGTCATGAAGTTTTTTTTTAAGACAATTTTATTTCCTACAAATTATTTCTGATAAAGTTTTTTCGAATTCTGCATGATTTTCTAGTTATTTCCATTTTAATATCAAGATCTTAAAAAAAATAGTGTTCTGATCGATTTTAAGATCTTGATACTAAAATAGAAATAACTAGAAAATCATACGGAATCCGAAAAAACGTTATTAGAGATAATTTGTAGGAAATAAAATTTGTCTATAAAAAAGACTTTATGACATTTTATGGTAAGTCTTATAGTTTCGCTGAAAAAGCAAAAAGATTTCGAAGTTCACTATAATTCGACTTCGAGCTCCAATAACTTTTGAACAGATAAATTTATCAAAAAATGATAAGAGACATTTTTTGTAGAACGTTTAATTCCCTACAAATATGTATTCTAGGCTTATCTGTACAATGAGCCATTGCCGCGGTGAAAAATTCCAAACTAAAAAACTTTTTTTCCCATGATATGTAAATGGGAACTCAAAAATCACGATAAGCTACCTCCAAAATTTTAATTCAAGAACTGATCTTCTGGTAAAATTTTTATTTTGTCAAATACCATCGATTTTTGGTGGTACCAAAAAAAAAAGAAATGAATGTTGTTTTTCGACATACCTTAATATTTATACTGATTTTCTATGCACTTCAAAGAACAGAATCATTTAATCAAAAGTAAGCTGTCGTTACGATTCTGTTACTCCTATATTTTAGAAATGTACAAATATTCAGTTACGCAACATTTCTGTGCATTATAAAATAGTCATTTTTCAATAGAGTGTTATTTTTTTATAGATACTTAGATTAACAAATAACTTTTAAGTTAATAGGTTAAAAGCTAGTCATTATTCTTTTAATTAGTACTTTTTATTTAAGTTCATTTAAGCTATATTATTTGTTTCGTTTCATATGCTTCTTATACGTTATATCATTGTTCAAATTTTATAACGATGTTTCGAAATAAATTTATGTACTCGATTGTAATATTAATTATTCCTAACAATCAAACTCTCCGCAAAAAAAATTTTTTTTTCTGATTTATTAGTTCTTATACATTGTATTTGAGTTCTTATGACTGAAAAGAGTATTAAAATTTTAAATATCGTTGTTATATATTGAATCAACGACAGAAATAACATTATTTTCTTGATATTATAATATTTGATATTATAATTTTTTGAAAGTCGCGCGCTTACGAACCGGATTTACATCTTTCTTCGTTTAATTCTGTCCTACTCTAACAGTTTTAGGCGCTTTCTTTCAAATTAAGTCATTCTCTTAAAGCAGCGCCGGACAGGGATAGACAGATGGGACAACGTTGTACCTATCCCTCCCTTTCTCTTTGTCATCTTTTCTCAGTCTAACTATGATGCTTAGAAGTATAATCTTGCATCCACACCTACCTGCGTACTTCTTGCGGCAATACATTTACAATACAATGTGTGTGTGTGTATGTGTAAGCATAGCATCAGATAGATGATCGAAATTATGATGAAATCATCGTCCACTTTACTTGGGACGCTTGCACGTGTGCACTGGGCCTTTGATAAATCCGTGGTAAACAACTTTACGAGCTAAATGATTGACGTTACTTATAACTTAAATTCAATATTTCGAGTCATATTTTGATTTCCAAACCTCAGAAACTATTGCCCAATAGGCTTACTCAGTTGTTTTTGTCACATAAGATGACCTCCAAATCCGGAATATTCACTCATCATATTTTTGTTTATTTTTGAGATATATCTAGACACCCTTTTACCAATATCGGACTTATAACATAGATTGCTCAACATGCTTACGCATTTGTTTTTCACATACAAACCCGGAACACTTACGCATCATGTTTTTGACGCATCTCAATTCCCTAAACCCGGAAATTATAGCTAACACTACGCCTACTGCGTGAATTACTCATTTGTTTCTCACAAAGTAAACTATATATTATTATAAACCTATTAGCTTACATGTATTTCTGAAGTTTTATTATTAATAATGGCATTTTTTTATTATTTAAATTATTCAAAATGATTATGGAGATATTTCTTTAAAAACTCAAACTTTATGTTAAGATTAGTATCTAAATTCAGGTTTTTGTTCAAGAATGTATTTTGTTAGTGACTTGATCATTTTTGTGAAATGATATGATAAGTTTAATTTTGAAACCATTGACTCGCAATGTGAGTCATTAATCTTATACGATAAGATATTTTTTAATAGGATAAGAATGACCCGATTAGACAATAAGTATTTCGAACGACTTACTATAAGTTCAGGTCGATGGTTCGAAAAAAAACTTCACTGCATTATTATTTATTACATTAAAATTAATATATTTATGTTACTAGTATCATTAATATTGTTATAGTATTTAATGTCATTAATATGCCTAATTACTGTGATAAATATTATGTTACATAGAATTAATGGCTGTTATTTAGTACATAATGAAGTTAAACACATAACATAAGTTTATCTTTAAAAAAATATGGTATTTTTGTTTAGTAATGTATTTAAAATGTACACAAGAGATTATTAACAATGACGTAAATATGATTCTAAATAATTAATATTTGTTTTTATTGTCTACATTAAGAAAAAACGTCAAGAGTCATATTATGATTATTAATCTGTCTAAGATAATGTAATTTCTTGAACAAATTGTACTTTTGTATCACCTGATTAGATAATAATTATAACACTTTTGTTGTAACAACAGCATGGATTAATGTTCTAGAAATCAGTAACTTATTTTGTCATTCAATTTCATTATTTATTATGTTCACTAAAATTCTATTTTTCCATTAATAAAGAAATTATTATGTTCTTAATATAATTTTTATTATTGTTGTACATAGAATTACTTTATAAATGTTGACTTTCCTTTACCTTTAAAATAATATTACTGGAAAAATTCTGAAAATTTATTTTTTAAAAATCATAATCATTATCATGGCTGATTATTATGGATTATTTACTATGATTTGATGAAATTTAATTTTATTTTATTTTATCCTTCCTTTTTTAGCAATTTCATTCAAACACTGTAAAAACTATTTCCAATAAAAATATTTCATATAAACTGCCAAAAATACAGTAACGCCACCTATGTTTCATTTTATGAATTGCCATTTTAATGAAACTAAAACATCAAGTTTAAAATTCACAATTGTCGCTGTAAAAACAAAGGAGTTTGAGGTTAATCATAAATTTATCTTCCAATTTATGATAGTACTGCAATCTCAAAGCTAATGAGAAATATATTAATTAATAAAAATATATTCATTATTTTCATTATAAATAATACTGCTATATCATCATAATCATTATTGTGTATTATTAATAATAAATAATACAGTTTTGGTCAATTAAAAAGGTGTTGAAACAAATATAGCGCGTGCAAGTGTGAATGCCGAATTCCCACATTTATCAATATAAAATCGTTTCGAGACCTCCGTAAGTATATGTTAATTTAATGATTCTATTGATTAACTAATATTGAATGGGTCACCTTTAAAATTTCATTCCTCTTTGGCAATTGTTTACGTTTATTGTTAGTTACAATTTTTATCCTTCATAAAAAAAAATGTATATACTTTTTTTTCATTTAAGCTGTTCGTTATCATAATGCACTTGAAATAATTGAATGACCAGAATAAAATCAAAACAGTTTGAAAAATATACATGAATCCTATAATCAAAAAAAAAAAAAAAATGATTCAATTTTACATAAAATTAAAAGTTTGTATAGTATTCGATTTTATAGGTCTATTTTTAAAGAATTTCCATTTCTTTCACATTGTTAGCTTTTCGCTAGATATAATGAAAATGAATAAAACAATGAACGACAGGTATTTCCAAAAATATTTTAACAGGGAATCTGTAAAAATCTGCTTATATATTTTTGTAACTATACCATTAAAAAATTTCGATTTAAACCGCATTTTATTTATAATTTTTGATTTATTTACAATCGATTAAGGTCATTCTTACGCAGTGTCCCCCGCTTTTCAAAAATTTTCAATAACTTTTAACTGTGATAAGCGTATCAAAATTTTATCAATGAACTAAAAAATAATTATAGCATTAATTGAAAAAAAGTCCATTCGGCAGCCGAAATGGAAGGTAGATTTTCCAATTAATCTATATAAAAAGTTTCATACATACATGTCTTGAGATACATGTTAGTGTATAGTCATGATATGAAATTAGGCTCGTTTTCTAAGAGTGAGAGTAAAAAAAGACAACGACTATTTTCGATAGAGAACTTCAGATAGTTGATTTGACAAAAAATTATATAGGTAATGTACTAAACTAACCTTCACGTAAACAAAGTATAGAAATTTTAATTAGTATGAAATCATAATTGTAATTACTATTACGATGGCATATCAGTTATAATTATAGGACGTACAGGTACGATTGAAACAGCATAAATAATAAAAAAAATACTTTTGAAATATAAAATAGCAGTGAAATTTACAGGTTATTATGTTCACACTATAATACAACTGACAATATTGTATTATAATGGGAAATGCATAAGTTATGTGAAATGAAAACCATATTTTCAACATTTTTTGATTCTATTGAAATTTTTAAGGCTATCAAATTATTGGAAGAAATGGTCAAAACATTAAAATTAAGGTCATAAATTAAAGCTTATTCGACAAGCTTTCAAATACTTTTTACGGAAATTATCTATGAGTTTTAGTTTTAAAGATATGTGAACTTGAAAGTGGATAAAATTTTTTTTTTTTGAAAAATCGTGGGAATTTGAAACAGCCATATCTTCTAAACTAATCGAACGATTTAGCCCATCTTCGAGCTTAACCGTGGTAATCGCCCATAGAATAAGTGTAAAAAATTTCATTAGGATCCGATAAGGATTCTAGGCGCAATCGTGTTCTCAAAACTTGGTTCTATTATATATACATATATATATATATATATATATATATATATATATATATATATATATATATATATATATATATATATATATATATATATGTATATAATTACAACACAATTACATAAAATATTTAGTTATCAATAAATTATACATTTTATTTTTATACAACAGTATACTATATTGTAATTTTCTATAACTAAACACTTCCTTATAAGCTACATTTACACAAAAGAAGCTATGACGTATGTATCATTGACCATTGTATCTTTAGACAAAGGGAATAGATTATGATTATGCCAAAGTGGCATACGATAACATTTGGTTTTTATTTCATCATAGTGTACAATAGTCATCATTTCACTTTCCGAACTACATAAATAAACGCCAAAATCAGTAGAAGGGGAATCCAAGACATGATGCAGTGGTTGTATATTATTAAACGTTGTAGTGACAAAAAAATACGTTTTATTATATAGCAAGATATTTTTAATTATGCAAATTTGTCCATCTTTAAGAATACATGTATTATCACTATTGCTTATAGAGCAAAAGAAGTTTGGAGTTGCTAAAGCTGTGTACTGCTCACAACTTGAAAAAAAATCATTAGTTGGACCATTGTTATGTTTTTTAAAGACTTTGAAAAATTTACAGGAATGATCATTATGGCTCTTCAAAAATTTCGACTCTTCTTCACGCCGATTATATAATTGTTGCAGTGATTGATTTGGTTTGCGATTCTGTTAAGTGAACCATGAACTACGTAGTTTTTATTCGATTTGACAGTGTGGAGTAGTCGAAATATCCTGAGACCAGGTCTAGGGCTAACAAACCCAAACATTTCAAGTGTTTCCGGTGAGTCTATTAGACTGTTGATAACTTTGTATACAAATGTCAAATCCACGACTTCCCTTCTGCTTTGCAGGCTGCTTATTTTAAATTTGGAACTAATATCATTGACACTAACTGGTGGTCCATTAGTTTTTGTCCAGTGAGACAGAAATTTAATGAACTTATGTTGTGTCCTTTCGATCGTGTTGATGTGAATATTTGAGTAAGGGGACTAAATAACCGAGCAATACTCCAGAATAGGCTTGACTAAAGCACAGTAAAGCCAAACAAGTGTTTTGGCATCCCTAAAGTCCTTACCAGATCTGATGATAAATCCGAGTGTCCTATAGGCTTGCAAAGATATTTTGCTTAGGTGTTGAGCAAAGGTTAGTTTGCTGTCAACAATGACTCCAAGATCTTTGGTAGATGCGGTTCCCTGCAATTGCTGACCGTTCAAGTAGTGTCCAGTGGTAGGGCGATTAAAGGCGCGTGCGAAGGACATGAAGACACATTTTTTCACATTTAAGCTTAGTTTATTAACTGTACACCAGTCACTTAGCGTATCGATGTCGTGCTGCAGAGAGTGAGAGTCGTCGATTCTGTTTATCCCCCTGAAGATCTTCAAATCGTCGGCGTATAAGAGTAATTCTGAGCTGAAATTATCACCAATGTCGTTTATGAAGATATTGAAGAGAATAGGGCCCAAATGGGACCCTTGTGGGACACCAGGGGACACCTCATACCCATTGGAAATATTACCATTAACACGAACATGCAGCGATCTTCCCTGCAGGTAAGAACGGAGCCAAACAAGTGCCTTGCCATCGACTCCATATTGTTCCAGCTTGCCGATGAGTATTTCGTGGTCAACAGTGTCGAAAGCCTTACTGAAGTCAGTATATATGGCGTGTACATCTACTCCATCATTCAGATATTTTAATATACAATTCGTGTATATGAATAGATTAGTCGTGGTGGATCTTCCTCAAAAAAATCCGTGGTGCTTGGTGGAAATGATATTCTTGAAAGAGTGGGTTAACTGCGGCATAATTATCTTCTCAAACAGTTTGGACATAGATGATTGGGTGCAAACTGGACGGTAGTTGGATACCTCAGACCTGGAGCCAGATTTATGGATGGGACATATGTATGATAACTTCCATGCTGTGGGGAATTGCCCATGAGCAAGAGACTTGTCGAGGACATGGGTTATTGGCTCACACAAGCCCACAGCACAATTTTTAAGAAATAAGTTCGGTATACCGTCCGGACCCGCGCCCTTTCTGGCATCCAGTTTTAGAAGTTCTCTGAAGACATTGTCGAAAGATACAATAAACTTTGATAAATTAGCATCATTATAAGAAGCCTGGGCAGATACCGCGATACTGACATTCGGAGCAGTGACATATACACGCTCAAAAAAAAAATGCGAATAAGTCACTTATATCATCACCGCTGCTTGCTGTAATCCCGTCCCAAGACATTGATAATGGTATGTCGATGTCATTGCGACGCTTGTTTTTAATAAATTTCCAGAACTGGTTGGCATCAGACTTAATCATGTTTTCAACTTTACCTGTATAGTCCTTGTAGCACCTTGAGCTTAACTTTTTACACTCATACCTGAGTAGTCGGAACCTATTATAAGCAGATTTAGAGCGATTTTTCTTATGTGCGGCGTGTGCTCTCTTTTTCAGAGTGATTTTTTTAATTAGCTCACTGGAGAACCAGCAAGGGTAGTCATTAATCTTCTTGGTATAGATAGGAACGAACTGAAAGAGCGCAGCATAAATTTTTTCGTATAGGTAGGAAACCTTCTCATCCACGGAGTTTAGTTTATATAGATTCACCCAATTGGTATTGCAACCATGGAGAGAAAACTCGCCACATAAGAGACTTTCACAATCATCACGAGGATAGCTGCAAGGAAGATTATAGTCTCCAGTCACTAACAACTTACAGTTGGGATACTTATCTTTTAGGAAGGTTATGGTAGCGATATGATCTGCATAGGCATCAAGTGATGAGCGTGGAGGTAAATAGACACATCCTATTATAATGTCGCTATGAGCACCTTTAACTTTAACAAATACTTGTTCAATACCGCTATTAATGACATTTATGGGTTCAACTGGAATGTTTGTCTTAACTGCGACGAAGACTCCCCCTCCTCGTAAAAATTAGCTTGTTTCTGCATCTCTATCTTTCCTGAAAATTACGTATGAATTATCAATGACTTCACCATCCGTTATAGTCGGAATTAGCCAGGATTCACTTATAAAAATAATATCACAGAGGTAACTTGTAGATGAGGTTAAGAAGCAATTTAGCTTAGTTCTCAAACCTCTAGCATTTTGGTAGTAAATATGTAGATTATGTATTTTTAGTATACCCTTCTTTTGACTTGCGAAAGAAAGGGTTATTGCTTACTATTTTTGGGAAACCATTAACATATTTTATAGTCTTGTTAGTATCACCGTTGTTACGAAGTGTTTCGAGTGCAGCACGTAGAGCTTTGAGATGATTCTGTTGTGCAGGTGTAAGATCAGGTTTCATCAGAATGTTAGAACCGTCCTCAGGTTTAGCCTTCAGTAACATTCTGGCCTCAGAGACTGACGAAGTATTAATTAACAGTGGTCGAGTTTTGCCAACAGCAGGTCGACCAAGCCTACGAATTTTAAAATTAGGTAGTGAACCAGACAGCTCCTGTGGTATTATAGTTTCAATCTTAGCACGGTCATCAGCTAGACGTTCAGCGCCAACAGGTTTCGTGGACTCCGATACGTTTAGAACTATGACGTTAGTTTCACGTTTTTTCCTGTCGTTGAACTCCGAGATTATCCCCTCAGGACTTGTAGGAAGATCACTACCAAATAAATTTAGGTTCTCCTCGATGTTGGTAACCCTTTTTTCGAGTTGTTTCACTTGATTACCGACAGATTTATTCTGCTCGGCAATTTTATTAAGATCAGATTTTATTCCAGAAAGGCTTTTCTCTACCCTGTCCTTGAATGGAATGAAATATCGTTTGAATAGATCCTCCATCTTTTCGATCATGCGGTCATCATCATCTGATCCTAGTATGTCATCAGAAACAATGACACTAACCTCACTTATGCATTTGTCACACTTCCATTTGAGCCCATTCTTTTTCACATCAATAGCAGTTTTGTTGAAGTCCCGTGAGGATAAATTAGTGCATTTTGCATAAATCCAGTTATTACATTCGATGCACGAAATACTAGAGGTATTTTCTTTTATAAGCTCCAAGCAAACACCACATTTATGCTTAGGCGCCATTATTTATTTTATTTTATTTTTCTCACTTTAAGCACCTTTTATCAATAATTAATAAAAAAATTTGTATCTCCGTATATAATTTACCCAAATTAATTAACTAAAGGAATTAATAATCACTTTAATAGCAAATAAATTAATTATATTAGCAGGAGAAATTAACGTGACGCACGACTTATAGGCCGACCGCCAATATTCCCGTACAGAATTCAAGCGACTTGATAAAAATTTAGTCAAATGCGTTTTCAGTTTTGTCGGTTTGTAGTCACCAGATATTATTGCCTTCAGTAACTTTTTCATATTTCCTAGGCAAACCAGGTGCATATACTCGAATGGGACTTGTTTAACTAAGTCTATGGGTAAATCATGCAAAGCAGATTTTCCTTTTTTGTGGTGCTCACCATCAGAATATGTTCTGTATTCTAAATTAGTTCTTGGTGGTTGATCTACCCCACTCAAAGATGTAGATTTTTCCACTGATAAGCCTATAAGTTTACATTTCGAACAGCAAAATTTTCCAGCGTGATACATATGATTAAGAGTAAATGCTCGAGCTGGAGCATCAGCAACGAAACATCGAAGTTCAAGAGGTACTAATTTTTTATTAAAATGAATACCACCTTTTTTAATTATTACATTTACTTCTTTGACAAAAAGTTCAAAAAATTGTTCAGCACTATTGGGCTTACTAGGACCTTTATGAATACCAGCAATTTCAGGCTTACTGTCAGCAATATTTACAACATGAATTTGAATTGGCCATATACAACTTACTTTGTTTAATTCCGCACCATCTGTACTAAAATCTACTACCAACGAATTAGGGATTGTATTTTGAGGTGTTTTTAGCAAAATTGCGATGATTCCAGCTTCGAAGCCTGTATGAAGATATTCTCCTGGAGGCATTACAATGACATTAGCTTTGTAACGAGGAGTTTCCAGTATTGTTCGAGCATCCTTTGGTAAAAATTTTAGATTTGGGTGTGTGCGTAAAACTGTAAGAAGAGCATTCGTTTGCCTATGATTCACATTATTTTCGACAAGACATTTAGCTAAATTATTTTTAAAACTATACTTGTTGTAAGGAATTTGTTTTGGTTGAGAAATTTTTAGCAATTGCTTTGAAGTATTAGCATCCCTGCAGTTAGTATCAGTATCACTACTAAAATTGGTATTAATACTTGTGATGGTTGTGTTAATAGTAGGAGCAACAGTCGTAGTAGTAATAGTAATAGTAGTAGGAGCAGTAGTCTCAAGAACAGTAGCACTGCGAATAGTAGTAATAGTAGTAGTAATATTAGCAGTGAATGAGGTAGCAGTTAATACATTATTTATTTCACTGTTATTACTACAAAAAAAATTGTTTGGAGAATTATTGACCGTTAGAACTTCATGGAAATTCGTATTAGTGTCATCACTATCTAGGCATACGTTAGAATCTATTGGTAAGTCCTTCTTTACATTATTATTTTTTAAGCTGTTGATTTCTTTCTCTCTGTGCATTGAAATTGATGTCAAACAAGCTGGGCCTGATAGTACATTGTTCAATCTTTTGTCAAAATTATTAAATCAAAAGGTTTCTTGGCTATTTGCCATATTTTTATTTAAAATCTTTCTTCTAAAATTATTCAATACTTTTTTTTTGAAGTTTTTTGATAAATCATTCCACGGCTTCTGAACAAACGATTGGCGACGAACTTTCTTTACGACATCCATGACGTAATGCCTTCTTTATTTTTATATATATTTGAATATATTTGTATTTTTTCATACGAGTATTCCAAATAACTCTGTAATGAAAGAATGAAAAGTATAAATTTTACTTCCAATAAATGAAAATTTTTAACTATGAGAAAGATAATAGATATTTATCAAAACAAGGGGAAGTTAATTTTTTTTACTGGAAAAAGTAACTTCGTCGATTTCAATTCATTGAGATTTTTGTGATTAAAAGTATTACTTTCTTAGCGAGACATAAATTTTTCGATAAAATCATTTCATATGTTTACTAGGGTGTGTCATTTTAAGGCTATATTTTTTTTTACTGCTATACCAGAAAATCTAGTAGTATATAGAAAACAAAAAAATTAGGCCGCTGGGCTAAAGGATTTAAGTCCAATAGCGGCTTAGCTCATCAAAAAATTCGATTTCCCATTTAAATAACACGGGAATTTTTTTTTGTTAACTTTGAGTATTTTTAACTCGTGAACAAATTAATAGATCGAATTGACTAAAACATATTTTCGTAGGAAATTGAACGCTCTACAAAAAAGGTCTCTTATCATTTTTTGATAAATCCATCTGTTCTAAAGTTATTAGAGCTCGAAGTCAAGTGATAGTAAATTTCGAGATCTTAAGATCTCGAAATTTTTAGGTGCACCCACTTGGGAACCAATTGGGTTGCCCAATCGGGACCCTATTTTGGGATGTAACGCAGAAACGTATTTGGGCCCCGATCGGGCAATCCCAATAGGTTCCCAATTGGGTAAGACCTACGTAATCCCAAACGTGCGATCCCTATTAAAAAAAAATATTAAATTGCAAAAAAAAAAAATTAATTAATTTTAATTAGATCCGAAATGTAATTTATTGTATTAGAAGCGCTACTCAAAGGAATTATATATGATTTTGATTGATGAAAAAATCCCGATGACTGCTGGGCTCGAACCTGCATCCTTCCAATCCAAAGTCTTTGATGCTATCCACTGCGCTGACCCACGTATGCGATTGCGTGAGTGTAAATAATATATTCATCATAATACCAAAGAATAACTTGAAGAAATTAAAAATTATAACAGGGCTATTGCTGTTACTCTGGTCGTCCTTACTAAGGGCGCCACTGGAAGTAATAACGGCCTCCCAGAGCCGGATCTTGGATCGTCAGGGTCGGTGTAATTTTTTGTTTAATTGTAAGAGAAGGATGAGGAAAGAATAATTTATAAATAAATGAGAATGGTTTTAATTTTTGACACTATAAACCTTTTTATTTAATTCAATTTATAATTTAGACCTTATAAACCTTTTTCAATTATAAACCTTTTATAACTTTATAACTTCAATTATAAACCTTGTACCCTTTTATTTATTTTATAACCTTATGACCTTATTATAAACCTTTTAACCTTTTATTTATTTATTAACCTTATGACCTTTTATTTACCTTATAACTAAATCCATTTATTGAACCCGCAGTATTTTATTTAAAACTTATTTTATTTATTTACCCGCAATGTTTTTATTAAACTTATTTCATTTATTTAACCCGCGATAATTTTATTTAAAACTACAGCCACTACCTTGACATAATTTCACACACACTCCTTAAATTTTTTCTTAATTAAATTTATAAAATTATTTCACCCGTAATTATTGACTTTCTTGGTTATCACACACTCATTTACTCAGTTCCCTGGACTATTCCACACTCACACTGACTTTAAAATAAACAGCGTCGTTCCACGACAAAATTTCCTGCCATAATATTTTATTAAAACTAAATAAATTAATCAGTTAAAGTTTAGTTTGAGAAATCGTTTCTCATTAATTAGTATTTATTTCTTATCACCTTAACAATCCTGAGTAATTCTATTTCACTTTTCTCCTACTCACAGTCTTCCTGATCAAGTATCTCACTTATCAATTTTACCCAATTTACAAAATTTAATTTTTACTCCATTATTTTAATTGTTAATTTTCAATTTTCTGATTCTTACTTTAATTATTTAGTATATCTTAATTAATTTTCGGTCTTGGTCTATTATTTTACTAGTGACCTTGACTACGGAATTTTCTCAATTTTCCCGAGACACTCTTTTATTTTATATAATTTAATTTTCTTAATTTTGTTTTATATTTGTATAATTTAATTTAATAATTAATTAATTAATTTCTCGACTAGACTCGATAACTTCCGGTGCGTGGGTTACACGATCCACCTGGAAGCTTCTAGAATGTTCCGGCAACCTGCCTGGGAATATTTTATGACGTGATCGCTCCGGCAACCTGCCTGGAGTTAATTAATTAATTATTTTATCTTATTTTATTCGGAGTTTAATTTGTTAAATTAATTTACGATTAATTTATTTTTTTTGGACAATTAATTTTAGCGCGACGAGACCCGACGTACGACTAAATATTTAATAAATTTTCCGGCTTCCTGCCTGGAATAAATTTGTATAAATATTTTTTCAATTAATTAACTTTCTTCAACCTGTCCTCGTCTCGGTGTTCGTCCTGGTAAAAATTTAATTGGTTCTGTCCTTTGTCTCGTCCTCTCTCAGTAATTTTCCGTCTCGTTCTTTCTCTCGTACTTTCTCCTTCTAACTCTCCGATCTCGTAACCTCCTTCACCTGTTATTCAAACGCAATAAGTAATCTCCCAAAATAATTACCGGCTAGCTGCCTGGTAATTGTTAATACACTTGAAAAATTATCGCTTGGTTCCACACAATGTAACCAAGTCCCCATAATTAATTACCTTTTATAATTAAATTGCGTCTGATAATGGCGTCCGTTGATCGTCGAAAACTTTAACTCTGCGTCTGGATAGTCCGGTCGTTCCGGTACAAGTGTCGTCTCGCTTCCGTCTTCCCGATTATAACATTCTACCCCCCACATGGCTTCGGGAGTCTTCGGACTTCCGACACTCCTACTTAATTCTAATTGGGGACTGACTGACGAGCCTCCAATTTCCACTCCCCGGTCGACTAGTCGCATCCTACCCAGATAACCCTGGGTGGTATTGCAACTATACCGACAGTGCGAACAATAGATTTTATTTAAATTTAAGGCCGTGGGACGATAAGTATACCGAATCGGCCCCAGATAGGGATCGGGCTCATTTTTTCAGGGAATGTTTATACCCATGAGATACTTCGATGCTGCGAGTTTCAGATCTTTATCTATAACCACTTCGGAGTAAATCGAAAAATACTAAAAATTAGAAAAAATTGATGTTCTCAGAGCGTACTTATTCGATTGATCTGAAAATTGGATATGTTTTGGGGGTTAATGGTAGCTATCTGGAAAAAAATAAGAGCTATTTCGGCTCACAAAAACCTAAAAAAAAACGAGTTTATATTTTTAATTTCAATTTTTAAGCATCTTACCATTACGACACAGGTATGAAAATATTTTTTTTGAATTCCTCATCCAATCTCCTATGAATCTATGGCCTTTCGAAATTTTTAAAAATGGTACTACATATTGAAAAAAAATAAAAACCATTTTTTGCTTAAAAATCGGGTTTTTCTAATAATTTTACTCTTGAACTGATAAAATACAAAACTTACTCGTTTACTAAGGTAGAGAAAACCATAAAAAAAATAAAATATCCTTACATTATTAAAATAATTTCATTCAATGTACTTAACTATTTTTAAAAAACCCTATCAGTAACTGTAATGAGTAAATCAGTATTCATTACTATTGTTTATGTAAATCAACGTTGTTTCAGAGAACTTAAGCGTTCCCGCCCAATATTCAATGAATTTAACAACCACAGGATGGCACTGTAATTCGAAATTGGTAACACTGTTTTTTTTTTGTGAAAAGTCACTAGATCGGTAGATAACCTAAAAATTACTGAGTGTTGACATTCCAAAGAATTGGCTGTATTATTATCTATATTTAGTAATTATTTTTAATTGTTTAAATAACTATTTAAGTAAAAATATGTCGACCCCTGAAGCTAATAATCCAAAGTGTTGTATTTTTTCGAAGTACCTGAAAAAAATGCCAGGTACTCCAAAACATATAAAATCTGACGAAGAAGCTGAAGAGTTTTCAACTGTTTTTGCGTATCCGATTGTAGTTGGTGATATTCTTTGTTCGAATTGTCGCGTAAAAAAATATAAAAAAACCAAACTTGAAGATGAGAATCAGGAATTATCGTTGGACGATGAACTACCTTCAGATAGGAGTGATCTTTTAGAAAGAACAGAATCGAGTTTATCAACGATGAGTTTATCTCAATCAAGTACTGATGATCCATCTATTCATTTAGATGTTGCCTGTGATGATGAAATAGAAGAATGTATAGAAGTTCAAATGAAGAGAACTGTTGCGACTCATAGATATTGTTGTGTATGTTCTGTCTCAAATCAAAATCTAGTCGTTGTTCCTCAAGATGTCCGTATGCAATGCTTTATAAAGAAAAGAATTTTTATTCCGAATGGGAATCGATGCTGCAGCGATCATCTCATAAAAAAACGCTTTTATACGGAGAATTTGAACCACTTGAAAGTTTATTCTAATTGGAGTAACTTAAGATCTTCAGAATTGTTTAAAATGATGGAAAGTTTGGCTGTAGAATGTGATTCGACACTTCTCGATAAAATGGATGATTTTCGAATAACTGATGAGCAACTTTTTATATTTACTGGATAACAACGTGAAAACATACTCGAATCGCGAGACTTATTGACAACTATGAGGAGTACAGATTCCCGTTCAGTTCTTCAAGCTCTCATTGTATTCTTATTTAAGTTACGTACCGGTAACTCTAACAGGTTGATATCAGCGACCTTACAATTGGAAAATGAGATGCTGGTTTCAAAATATTGTGACCAAGTGATCCAATCATTTGAGAAAGATATATTACCTCAGTACTTTGGTTTTCAATCTATGTCTCGAAAAAACCTCATTGAAAATCATTTATCACCATTTTTGAAAAGTTTGTTTGCTGATCGTAGTGATAAGCTTTTCTTGATTTGCGATGGAACGTATGCTCGGCATCAAAAAAGCCCTAATAACGCTCATCAGAGAAAGTCTTTTTCTGGACAGAAGAAAGTACCGTTATGTAAGTCATTTACTATTTGTACTACCAATGGATATATAGTAGATATGTTAGGGCCCTACCATGCCAATGTAAATGACGCTAGTATAATGAAAGAAATTATCGATACTGCTGATGGTATTAGCAATTTGTTGGAACCTGGTGATGTTTTTGTTGTTGATAGAGGGTTTCGAGATGTTCAGGCGCACTTAGAAGAAAAAGGTTATGAAGTGTTAATGCCAGCATTGAAAGGCAAAAGAAATCGGTTAACAACTTCTGAATCTAATTCATCAAGATACGTCACAAAGATTCCTTGGGTAGTTGAAGCAGTACACGAAATGCTGAAACAAAAATATCGTCTACTAGACCTAAAATTCGATACTAAAATGTTACCCAGAGTCAGTAATTTTTATAGAATCGCATCATTTCTTCACAATCAGTACAACAAACGTCTTATTTCTGATGAAGAGTACTCAGACGAAATTGTTGAAATGATTAAATCTCGAAATTACACTAATAATACACTTGCTGATGAAGTCGATAAAAATGGTTGGCAGCGAAAAAAACTTCCTTTCGAAACGATTTTGTCCTCTGATTTGATCGACTTTCCAGAAATGACAGAGAAAGACCTGAAACTTTTTTTTACCGGTTTTTATCAATATAAACAAGCAGTATCATATCTATCAGAGACGATTGACGAATCTGATAATATGACTATCCAGTTTGTCAGAGATAAAACCAATATTTTAAAGGCTGAAGTGCAATCTCGTCATATTAATAGAAAAGTGTACAGATGTTTCATTGAATATAAAACTGATACTATTGGATGGAGTGAAATATCAAGATAATGCTATGAATGCGCTAATGGATTGAGGACAATCGGTTGTTATTCGCATGTTGCTGCAATTATTTTCTATTTAGCATACGGGCGATATTTGGCTAAAATCCCCAGACCAGCAGCAATACTCAACACTTTATGTAATAAAGATAATATTACTCCTGTGATTGATGAAAATAGCGACAAAGACTAGTCACAAATTAGGAGAACAATTTTATTTATCATTTGTAGTAGATTAATATATTTAATTGCAGTTTTAATTAGTTATGGATGAAATATCAGCGTTGAAATTGATAAATAAAAAAAATTATTTTAATAATGTAAGGATATTTTATTTTTTTTATGGTTTTCTCTACCTTAGTAAACGAGTAAGTTTTGTATTTTATCAGTTCAAGAGTAAAATTATTAGAAAAACCCGATTTTTGAGCAAAAAATGGTTTTTATTTTTTTTCAATATGTAGTACCATTTTTAAAAATTTCGAAAGGCCATAGATTCATAGGAGATTGGATGAGGAATTCAAAAAAAATATTTTCATACCTGTGTCGTAATGGTAAGATGCTTAAAAATTGAAATTAAAAATATAAACTCGTTTTTTTTTAGGTTTTTGTGAGCCGAAATAGCTCTTATTTTTTTCCAGATAGCTACCATTAACCCCCAAAACATATCCGATTTTCAGATCAATCGAATAAGTACGCTCTGAGAACATCAATTTTTTCTAATTTTTAGTATTTTTCGATTTACTCCGAAGTGGTTATAGATAAAGACCTGAAACTCGCAGCATCGAAGTATCTCATGGGTACAAACATTCCTTGAAAAAATGAGTCCGATCCCTATCTGGGGCCGATTCGGTATACTTATCGTCCCACGGCCTTTCTCCATTCACTGGCTTTCCAACGGTTAAAATCATCAATAATTGATTGTGGAGTTCGTGACACAGACATTATAGGTTTAATTTTTTTTAATCGATCATCAACCACTATTTTTTGATCGTATATTGAAAATTTTTCATGGCGTAGAGACACATCAAACCATAAGAATGCTAATTTTTTAGCAACACCGAGAAATACACGGTGCATAATGTCAATAGCCATTCCGTTAATTGCATCTGGCATTATTTTAAATAATATCGATGGACCCTTTACACCATATACTTTATTTCCTGATCTATCAGCGTCTTCAACATGTTGGTTATGCTCTTCAAGTGTACGCAGCTGCAATTC
This sequence comes from Microplitis mediator, assembly GCF_029852145.1. Lineage (NCBI taxonomy): Eukaryota > Metazoa > Arthropoda > Insecta > Hymenoptera > Braconidae > Microplitis > Microplitis mediator. Next base: position 7,353,622 of record NC_079974.1, on the reverse strand, counting down.
TCCTTCATGAGGATAAATTTGAGTATTCTCAACATGGTAGCTTGATGAATAACAAAGTGGACATCCATAAAAACCATTATGATGACTGTGATTCAAAAAGTCTGCCTTCGCTGGTGTATCAGATGTACCGATAATCATTATAGCTTTCACTTTTCGTGGTACATTAGATCCGGGAATTTCGAAATTTATTCCTCGTCGCAACTTACACATTTCTGAATGTAACGGTTGCAGAAATAAACTAGGTATTGGGCCTACTGGACCAAACCAAATTCCAGTAACAATGATGTTTTCTTTTAATATTCTCTTATAGTATGGTAACTCATTGATAACTAAATATATAGGCCAGATCTTACACTTTGATGATTTAGATGATGATGCACCATCTACATAAAACATAAAAGACAAATTCTTTCTATCTGCTAATAAACCGTTAGTGCCAGTGTAACTTTTATATATTCTTCTGTCATAAATATCAGATATGTCATTAGGTTCTGTTCTTCTGGTAAATTTAAAATTTAAATTTTCTAAAAATCCAGGCTTTAAAAATAAATTTTGTAATTGGTCAATTATTGGTATTTCAATAAAATATAATATGTTAGCTTGCTCAACACAATCGCATCGATCATTACTATTTTTTAGTTGAGAGTAACATAATGAGCAGTAATGGTGCCTCACCATAGGAGACTTCATGTTTTCAAAAAATTTATGGAATTTGTATGAAGTTTTTTTAAATCTTTCAATTTGCGGAATTAATAAAGCTATTAATTTTAGAAGTTCTGATAAACAAGTTCCACTTAAATTAAATTTTAAGACAAATGTCAGAATAGCTAACATAACCTCTCCAATAGTGATGTCAGCTTCAGCATATAGTGGTTCATCCACATCTTCTTCCCTCTGTTCTCTATCATCTTCAACTGATACATTCCCATCAATACCATTGTCTTTGCTGCAGTCACTATCTTGAGTTGATTCATCGTTACTACTGATATCATTTAAATAACCATAGTCATTTCTTTCTTCATCGTCATCATCATTATCATAAAAAAAAATGCGATTGTCATTATTATCAGTATTATTATTATTATTATTATAAAAGTCATGATGATCAAATGATTCAGTGCTGCTATTTGTACTGTCGAAATAATCATAAATACTTCCGCCATTATCATCATCTGCATCAACATTATTTTCTAAGTAGTTGTAATTATTTTCGTCTAAAATAAAGTAGTTTCATTATTATCTTTATAAATTGAAGCAAAGTTATTCTGATTATTTTTTATCTTTGATCATCAATGATGTACGTACCTCTGTAGTCTCCTTGATTATTAAATAAATTATTGTTTGTATTGATGTTACCATTATTTTCCGCGTGACCAATCCTATAATTAAATAGCGGTTTAATCATATGTATATATATTATATATATGCATTTATAGATAATGTGATAATGTGTCAATTTATATTTTAATGATGTTACATTTTATACATCAGGATACTATAAAAAAAATATGAGCACATACACACCTGTCATTCAAAATTGATGCGTATTGTTTTCTTCATTGCCATTGTCTAGTTCGACCGTAGTCATTTAATTTTTTCGAATTATTAACTCGTGGCATTATTTATTAATACTACATAAAATATTTATTTTGAAATAATGAAAGAATTAATATTTTAATAAATTTTTAATATATTTTTGAGTTCGTGCGTGTCGTTGTCAACGTCAAGTTGCGTCAAGTGGAACGTAGAGATGTACCATCTGACATTCAAGATCGATTCTTTGCTGTAAAATCAATTCGATTATGAAAGATCGATTTTTTTTCGATATCGTACATCCAGTGCTGCCAGATCGTGTGACATTAATACTCCTTCACGTGGTGAAATAGCATGGAGTGTGACAGGAGGGGGTAAAAATATCGCACGTTCTGGCAGCACTGCATACATCCCTAATGTTGATCGAATAACCGAAACAATTTGGATGGTAAAGTAATCGAGTGTTTCATTTCCATGTGTTTAGTTTCTTACTACGTTTCTGTGATGTGTAGACGCCGTAAAATAAAAACGAAGTGGGTACTCGTATTTTGGACTGAAAGCGCAGAAATATCAGTTATTAAATTCTCGGACATCTGTCAAGCTGTCAAACCATCGTTAATAAAACGTAATTGGGTTGGTGATTTGCCATGGATCGAAAATGAAAGTACAGTTTTATATGAAGTAAAAATATTAAAAGTTTTAAGTAAGTGATGAGCAAATTATGAATATATAACATAACCTATAATACATGATACTGAATTTGGCCGACGTCTGTTAATTTTAAAATTCTTAAAAAACGATAAATTATAAAAAAAATAAAATATTTCAAATAATTGCACTTATAAATGTTTTAATTTTCTACATGTGCATATTTTTAGGTTTTTTTTTTGTAATTGATTAGTAGAAAAAAAAATTCAAAAATTTTTAATTGTCTGCCAACTTCAGGATCATTAAAATACAGTGATTCTAAACCGTAATTTTAAAATAACGACTTTTCTATTCATGCATTCCCTTCTTTACCTTTTTATTACAGACAATAAAAAGTATGTAGATTCCATACTAGTTGATGCAAGTGGAAAAATAAAAAAGAAATTATATTGACCGCCCATTTGTACTGCGTTAAAATTATTAAAATCCGAAAAACAAAGGATGAAAATAGCTAAAGCGAATACCAAAAATAAATTTGTTCAAACTACATTTAAAATGTCTAATATTGATGAAATTACAGACAGTGATAATGATTGTGATTTAGATAATAAGCTTATTAATAATGTCAATCCAAAAGTAATAGAACCAATATTACCAAGTACTTCAAAAAGTAATACCGGAAAACAAATTACTGCTTGTGATAATTGTGAAAGATGTATTTGTCGCGATCGGAATAATTTACGTAAGGAAATTGGAAATCATATTTTTACTTTTTAAATTGGATGCTTCATTAACATATATAAGTAGTATAGCAAGGGAGGTTCACCCCCCCCCCCCCGATAAAACAGATTTTGGGTTCTAGTCCGTGCTAAGTTACCGACGGAGGGTAACCTACCAGCGGTCGGTGTACTGGCAGTCGGTATGGATTAGGGTGATTTTTTTTTTTTAACTTTTTTTTTTTTTCGGTCCCATCATGAAATTTTGTTGGAAACACCCAAAAAAAAATTCCCTGAAAGTTTGAGCCCTTAATATTAATTTTAAGTACTCGACCAAGGCGTGTGAAGATTTCCCATTGAAAATACACGCAAACTTTGATTTTTTATTTTTAAATTTCTATAGCTCAGAGGAATTTCATGGGATCACTTCGACCAAAGATGGGTTTTTCTCAAAATTAGACGCTCTACAAAAGTGCCTATTGTGGCAAAGTCGTAACTTCTACCGGCGAGGTAGTACGGGCCACTAAACCTGATTTTTTAATAAAATTCGCTTTTTTTCGCATTTATCTCGTAAATAACGAGAGCTACGAAAAAAATGTAAATGACAAACTTGTAGGTTATTCAATTTTCTACAAAAAAGGTCCTATAAACCAAATCGCTCAGATCAATATTGAGCGAGATATTGAGTTTTGAATTGATTTTTTCGTGAAATTTTCGCCGATCATTGATTTAAACTCATTAAAATCTTGTTTTCTTTCTCTGTAAAATTTTATTTTTTGTTTTATGTATTTTTTTAAGGCTAGAAAACTATAGCAAAATCAATAATCTACAATATTTAACCTTCAATAATAATAAACATTAAATTAAACTCTTTTCTCTTTGTTTTTCTCGGTCAGTTGGTACTTAATAATCTAATGGCAATGTTGCGATGTAGCTAACGTCGCGCTAATTCCCCCACCACCTGATCAATGACATTTAACACGAAGTACGCGACCAGCGAAAGCTCAATCATTGTCCAGAATCGAAACCCTCTCTCCTCTTCAAACATCCCCTATTTTACGTAACCTTGAATTAGTTTAATAAATCATCCGCCTAACTGCAGTGCTCTCTTTGTTCTCTATTATGTGATGCTAATGCCGCAAGTATCAAGAACAAAGCTCTGCGAACACTGACCGTTTTCGCGTCGCATTCGTATACTTACGTGTTACATTTTTCTATCATTTTTATTATTATTGTCAAAGATGTCTGAACAAATTGGAAATAGAGTTTATAATTATTTAGTTGAGTTTGAAATTCGTAATATTATTAATAATAAGTTACCTTCGTGTAGGGATGTATTGAATATCTTTTTGTACAAACATCAATCTGTAAAACTAAGTATACGAGCAAGTGCTAGTAGTGTGATCAGTGATACGAATGCTGTTTGGGCCAATCTTTTGATTACAACTTCTCGACTTCAGCACAGTATTAAAAAATTGGAAAAAATCCACAGTGACTACATGAAACTAAAGAAACATCGAAGTCGTGCAAAAAAATCAAAAAGACAACGAGAAAATGTGGAACAGTTCAGTAAACGTCTTGATAAATTATTTGACATTGCGAACAGTGCTGCAGTAAAAAATTTGCCAAAAAATCTACAGCAATTTTTGACAGATTGTCGTAAAGGAAATAAAATTAGCACTATTCATTCACCAGCAATTGACGTCTTACCAGAAGAAACTTTTGAAAATCAGTCGGCGATGGAAGAAGAAATTCCCAATAATGTAGAAATTGGTTAGTTCTAATATTATAATATTTTTGTTTAATTATATCTGTCTTGTTTAAAATTCAGCTATGATGTTTACTCATTCACCGTTAACATTTTTCATTTCAGGTATGAAATTATCCCAACAGTCGTCCTTCAATAGTTTCTGTAGTACCATATCAAATTCTAGTGAATTGAAGCGAATTTCTTCAGACTCTGAAGATACAATACCGGCGCCTAAGAAAAATAAAATTGATATTTTGACTGCGGAATTAGTATTAGCACTAGATAGAACTAAAACTAGTAACAGAAATGCGATGTACATTATTTCTGCCGTTATTAAAAGTTTAGGACTTGACATTGACAAATATAACTTGAGTTACTCCACTATTCGCAACGCGCGTATTTCAAAAAGAGAAGAAATTGTCGATACGATTAAAGAAGAAGATAATTTTGACGACTCTCTCGTAGTGCACTGGGACGGAAAGGTGCTTCCTGCGGGAAACGGCCAACCAAAAGCAGAACGATTATCAATTCACGTCACCGGAATAAATACTGACAAAAATTTAAAAACTCCGATTCTCTCTGATGGCACAGGAGAAAGCCAAGCTTTAGCTATTTTTGAAACTCTGACAGAGTGGGATCTTTGCGATAATGTTAAAGCAATGTGCTTTAATACAACTAGTTCAAATACTGGTAAGTTAATGTTGTGGTTGATTGAATTTTTATCACAGTATCTGTTTTTTGACTTGAGAAAAAGTTTTCAAATAAAAATTTGATTTATTGCTTTAATTATTTTCACGAATGTTGAATTGAAAAATAAGCTGAGTCAAAAATTTGAATAACTTATAATCAAATAACAGTTTATTAATAAATAATTCTTTGTTTTAGGTCGTTTTAATGGCGCATGTACATTATTAGAAGATAAAATTGGCCGCGACTTGTTATATCTTGCTTGTCGCCATCATACTTCTGAATTGATGTTACGAAATGTTGCAGAAGTTGCTTGGCCAGTGACAAATAGTCCGAATGTACCAATTTTTAAAAGATTCAGAGATAATTGGGAAAAAATTGATAAATCTGCGTATGAAATCGGCACAGAGGATGAAGATATTGCACTTATCTTAAGTCAAAGAAAAGACGATATTCTGGACTTCATAGAAAATCAACTGAAGGTATTACTAAATTCATAAATAGTTTTACCATTGAAATAATTATTATTGATAGTTAGTTTTCTTTAAGGTCATTAGATATTTCTAATAGTTATTTTGCATACTTCGATATAACTCAAACTTTTAAGTGATTCAGTTTTATAGATTTTTCCTTTTTGAATAATATTTTTTACTTTAAAATTCTGAAAATATCTTCTTTTCTTTCCGCAATTATTAAATTTTTCTTATTTTTTGTTAGAATCATCATCCAAGAAATGATTACAAGGAGTTTTTGGAGCTGAGCTGTATCTTTTTGGGCGGTATCAATCGTCAAAAAGCCGAATTCAAAGCCCCTGGTGCTTTTCATCATGCACGGTGGTTATCAAAGGCTCTCTATTGTTTGAAAATATATATGTTCAGAAACCAGTTTAAAATTGCAGCAAGAGGAAAAAAAAATTTTGCAGAAGATATGTGTTTTCATTGTAATATTTTATGTGAAAATATGGTTTACTGCTCCTAATGCAATAAATGCTCCAAACTCGGATTTGCAATTAGTAAAAGATCTTATTGACTACAGAAAAATACATCCTGAAATTGCAAATGCAGCACTCGATAAATTGTCTCAGCATTTGTGGTATTTACATGAACAACTTGCTTGTTTGGCTCTTTTTGATGAAAATGTGTCAGTAGAAGAAAAAGTAAAGATTATACAAAAAATTAATTCCCAGGTAGCGGTCAAAAAGCCAAGTAAACGTTTTGAAGTTGCTTATGAGGAAATAACGTCGTTATCCGAGAAAAACATAAGCGATTTTGTTAATCCAAACTCATTGTTTATTTTTAAGCGATTTGAGCTCTCCCATGAATTTTTATGTACAGATCCAAGTTTGTGGGAATCAAATCTTGAGTATAAACGATGTTATGATACATTTAAAACGATAAAAATAGTAAATGATACTGCGGAAAGAGGAGTAGCACTGGCCGAAAGTTTTAATGAAGCATTGACTCATAACGAAGATGAGAGACAAAGAATTTTTCAAACCGTTCAACATCATCGATCTCAATACACATCGTGTAAAAAATCACAATATTATTGACAATGAATCAATCTAACGATTAATTGTTCTACGTTCAATAATAATTTATTGGTATTGTTGTTTCTATGTTTATAAAAAATTTATTGTTGTTAATATGATTCAAACTATTATAATTTAATAAATTATTAATAATATATAAATTTGAGTGTAATTGTATTCTTAAGTTTTCTGCAGAAACTCATAAATCTGTTATTTTTTAAAGATTCTTTGAATATAAGCTTTTATAATGTAAGATATTTATCATATTCTACTTTCATAGCCTTAAAAAAATATATAGAACAAAAAACATAATTTTACAGAGAAAGAAAACAAGATTTTAATAAGTTTAAATCAATTATCGGTAACAATTTCATGGAAAAATCAATTAAAGGCTTAATATCTCGCTCAATATTGATCTGAGCAATTTAGTTTATGGGACCTTTTTTGTAGGAAATTGAATAACCTACAAGTTTGTCATTTACATTTTTTTCGTAGCTCTCGTTATTTACGAGATAAATGCGAAAAAAAGCGAATTTTATTAAAAAATCAGGTTTAATGGCCCGTACTACCTCGCCGGTGGAAGTTACGACTTTGCCACAATAGGCACTTTTGTAGAGCGTCTAATTTTGAGAAAAACCCATCTTTGGTCAAAGTGATCCCATGAAATTCCTCTGAGCTATAGAAATTTAAAAATAAAAAATCAAAGTTTGCGTGTATTTTCAATGGGAAATCTTCACACGCCTTGGTCGAGTACTTAAAATTAATATTAAGGGCTCAAACTTTCAGGGAATTTTTTTTTGGGTGTTTCCAACTAATTTTATGATGGGACCGAAAAAAAAAAAAAGTAAAAAAAAAAATCACCCTAGTATGGATATTGGCAGTCGGTAAGTTTTGTTTTATCATCTGTATGGATATTGGGGTGAGGCTCATTCTGCCGAAGACCAAAATCCCGAATGCAACTTTTACCATCTGTAAGAAATGGTAAAGAAGTTTCGAGTATAGGTAATAGATGGCATTGTAGTGGCGATTTAAAAAAAATAATTTAACTTGCCGAAATAAACCCAAAGTAGACTGCTTCTTAGATTTTTCTCTTGTAATGACATCAGGATGACCTGGGAGGGATTTTGGGAGGGAACTTGAAATAAATTAATTATTTCTTCAAGTTCTACTTTGTAGAATTGCATGACATTGAAAATAAAACGTCCGTGGGTTGAAAATTTTTGACTAACGTTGAGAAATAATGCAAAAGGTGTAATCTAGATGATTTTTAAGACTTCTTCGAGGACAAAATGATCGAATGAACTGAGTCATCGTAGACAATTGATGAAATGCATAATTCGTTGTCCCAGGTATATGCTGAGCGAATCTACAGGAATTAATTGATTATGTCGAATTAAGAATGACCCCAGAACTTGGAATTATTAACTCGCCATAAAATATAGGTGTAAACTGTGCGAAAGGACCCCTAATGTTCTAAAATATAATTCCTCAAAAATTTACAGTGTAATAATGCTTGATATAGTTATATATATATATATATATATATATATATATATATATATATATATATATATATATATATATATATATATATATATATATATATATATATTAGGGTGCTTCGTTTAAGACGACTATTTTTTTTTTTTCAAGTCCCGTGTCAAAATATCATTGTACACATTGAAAAAAAAATTCTCACAAAATTTTAGCTCTTAATTTTAATTTTAAGAACTCGCTATTTATATTTGAAATTTTCCCATTGATTTAACATGTAAATCTAAGATTTTTGTATTTAATTATCTATAACTTGCTTACATTTTGTGTTAGTCCATTGTCCATAGGCAGTAATTATAAAAGATTCCTTGCTCTTTAAAAGTTCCTACAGTGGCATTTGTGTGACTTGACTGATTCCCCCGATAAAAAATCCTTAAATCAATTTTTATTGATTTTTTATGGTTTTCTTCGTTTTTCCAGTAAACAGTTAGACTTACAGCAAAAATTTAAATGAAGATTTTATAGGAAATTTGATTCTCTACAAAAAAGGTCCTTTAAGTCAAACTCGTACTATTAATAGTTTAGGAGATATAAAGAATTTAATGTGTTAAAACTTAAAAAATCTTTATATTATCAAGCTTATTGTTTCGAAAATTTGATTTTTTAATGTTCAATAATTATCGTTTATATACTTTACTTCTTTGTGATTAATGGGTAACTTCAAGAAAAAGTCAATGAGGAATTAACGCTACAACATCAAATATAAAAACAAAACTAATAAGAAAAATATGTATTTAGTGTGTTAAAAAAATTTATGACTTATCTATATTTTAGCTCGTACAAGATTCCGAGAATTTTTCCGATCTACTTTAATATTTTTTGAGACAGGATGTGCTTAGGTAGTAATTGACCTTGAAAATAATTACAAAAAGATATAAATAGGGTCGGATAGCTCAACTGGTATAGCACTCGGCGCGATACCGAATTGGTCTGGGTTCGATTCGCAGTTCGGGCTATCTATATTTTTCTCATTTTATCTATAAATTGTCTTATTGGAAGGTTATTTGCGTGTTTGCATGTTTAGGTTTCCACTATGTTTAAATGGATAATTAAAATGGATAAATAAAAATATAAAAAGATAATTAGAATAAACTAAATCATATTTGACAAAAAAAAGTTTTGTTATAAATTCCTCAATATATATTCATAAAAAATACAACAAATTGTATGTTTTAAATAATTACCTACGTAGACGAATAATACAAATCATTTAATAAATTTTATATTTGATGTTGTAGCGTTAATCCCTCATTGATTTTTTTTTTGAAGTTACCCATTAATCACAAATAAGTAAAGTATATAAACGATAATTATTAAACATTAAAAAATCAAATTTTCGAAACAATAAGCTTGATAATATAAAGATTTTTTAAGTTTTAACACATTAAATTCTTTATATCTCCTAAACTATTAATAATACGAGTTTGACTTGGAACACCTTTTTTGTAGAGAATCAAATTTCCTATAAAATCTTCATTTAAATTTTTGCTGTAAGTCTAACTGCTTACTGGAAAAACGAAGAAAACCATAAAAAATCAATAAAAATTGATTTAAAGATTTTTTATCGGGGCAATCAGTCAAGTCACACAAATGCCACTGTAGGAACTTTTAAAGAGCAAGGAATCTTTTATAATTACTGCCTATGAACAATGGACTAACACAAAATGTAAGCAAGTTATAGATAATTAAATACAAAAATCTTAGATTTACATGTTAAATCAATGGGAAAATTTCTAATATAAATAGCGAGTTCTTAAAATTAAAATTAAGAGCTAAAATTTTGTGAGAATTTTTTTTTCAATGTGTACAATGATATTTTGACACGGGACTTGAAAAAAAAAAAATAGTCGTCTCAAACGAAGCACCCTAATATATAATATATATTATATATATATATATATATGTATATGGAGTAAACTTCTATTGCCCGTTTAGCGAAAAACGGGTACTTACATATAATAATGCAATCAATTAGTCTATGGTAAATTTCTATGTGGGATTTTTTTTCCGTCCGACAGCACAGTCTGCGAGGACGTGTAAGTCTCACTAAAGACTGCGAGCTATGTATGTATGTATATAGGGGCCAAATATTAATTGCCCGTTTAGCTTGAATCGGGTAATGACGTAAAAACATGCAATCGACGAGTCTATGGTAAATTTCTGTGTGGGATTTTTTTTCAGTCCTACAGCACAGTCTGCGAGGACGTGTGAGTCTCAGTCAAGACCGCGAGCTATGTATATATATATAGATAGGGGTCAAATTTTTATTACCCCTTTAGCTTGAAACGGGTTATGACGTATAAATAAGCAATCGACTAGTCTATGGTAAATTTCGCTGTGGGATTTTTTTTCAGTCCCATAGCATAGTCTACAAGGACGTGTGAGTCTCAGTCAAGACCGCAAGCACTGTATATATGAATATAGGGGCCAAATTTTGATTGCCCGTTTAGCTTGAAACGGGTAATGGCGTAGAAACATGCAATCGACTAGTCTATGGTAAATTTCTGTGTGGGATTTTTTTTCAGTCCTACAGCACAGTCTGCGAGGACGTGTAAGTCTCAGTCAAGACCGCGAGCTATGTATATATATGTACATAGGGGCCAAATTTTAATTGCCCCTTTAGCTTGAAACGGGTAATGACGTATAAAAAAGCAATCGACTAGTCTATGGTAAATTTCGCTGTGGGATTTTTTTTTAGTCCCATAGCATAGTCTACAAGGACGTGTGAGCCTCAGTCCAGACCCCAAGCACTGTATATATGCATATAGGGGCCAAATTTTGATTGCCCGTTTAAATTGAAACGGGTACTGACACATAAAATTACATTCGATTAGTCTATGGTAAATTTCTGTGTGGGATTTTTTTTCAGTCCCAAAGCACAGTCTACGAGGACGTGTGTCTCACTAAAGACCCAAGCTCTGTATGTATGTATATAGGGGCCAAATTTCAATTGCCCGTTTAGCTTGAAACGGGTAATGGCGTAAAAAAATGCAATCGACTAGTCTATGGTAAATTTCTGTGTGGGATTTTTTTTTTAGTCCCAGAGCACAGTCTACGAGGACGTGTAAGTCTCACTAAAGACCCCAAGCTCTGTATATATATAGATAGGGGTCAAATTTTTATTGCCCCTTGAGCTTGAAACGGGTAATGACGTATAAAAAAGCAATCGACTAGTCTATGGTAAATTTCTGTGTGGGATTTTTTTTCAGTCCTACAGCACAGTCTGCGAGGACGTGTGAGTCTCAGTCAAGACCGCGAGCTATGTATATAGATATAGATAGGGGTCAAATTTTTATTGCCCCTTTAGCTTGGAACGGGTAATGACGTATAAAAAAGCAATCGACTTGTCTATGGTAAATTTCTGTGGAGGATTTTTTTTCAGTCCTAGAGCACAGTCTACAACGACGTCTAAGTCTCAGTCAAGACCGCAAGCTCTGTATGTATGTATATAGGGGCCAAATTTTAATTGCCCGTTTAGCTTGAAACGGGTAATGGCGTAAAAACATGCAATCGACTAGTCTATGGTTAATTTCTGTGTGGGATTTTTTTTCAGTTCTACAGCACAGTCTGCGAGGACGTGTGAGTCTCAGTCAAGATCGCGAGCTATGTATATATATATAGATAGGGGTCAAATTTTTATTGCCCCTTTAGCTTGAAACGGGTAATGACGTATAAAAAAGCAATCGACTAGTCTATAATATATTTCGCTGTGGGATTTTTTTTTTAGTCCCAGAGCACACTCTACGAGGACGTGTAAGTCTCACTAAAGACCGCGAGCTATGTATATATATATATATAGATAGGGGTCAAATTTTTGATGCCCCTTTAGCTTGAAACGGGTAATGACATATAAAAAAGCAATCGACTAGTCTATGGTAAATTTCGCTGTGGGATTTTTTTCCAGTCCCATGGCATAGTCTACAAGGACGTGTGAGTCTCAATCAAGACCGCAAGCACTGTCTATATGTATATAGGCGCCAAATTTTGATTGCCCCTTTAGCTTGAAACGAGTAATGACGTATAAAAAAGCAATCGACTAGTCTATGGTAAATTTCGCTGTGGGATTTTTTTTCAGTCCCATAGCATAGTCTACAAGGACGTGTGAGTCTCAGTCAAGACCGCAAGCTCTGTATGTATGTATATAGGGGCCAAATTTTAATTGCCCGTTTAGCTTGAAACTGGTAACGGCGTAAAAACATGCAATCGACTAGTCTATAGTAAATTTCTGTGTGGGATTTTTTTTCAGTCCTACAGCACAGTCTGCGAGGACGTGTGAGTCTCAGTCAAGACCGCGAGCTATGTATATATATATAGATAGGGGTTAAATTTTTATTGCCCCTTTAGCTTGAAACGGGTAATGACGTTATAAAAGCAATCGACTAGTCTATCGTAAATTTCGCTGTGGGAGTTTTTTTCAGTCCCATAGCATAGTCTACAAGGACGTGTGAGTCTCAGTCAAGACCGCAAGCACTGTATATATGTACATAGGGGCAAAATTATAAGTGCCCGTTTAGCTTGAATCGGATAATGACGTATAAAAAAGCAATCGACTAGTCTATGGTAAATTTCTGTGTGGGATTTTTTTTCAGTCCTAGAGCACAGTCTACAACGACGTCTAAGTCTCAGTCAAGACCGCAAGCTCTGTATGTATGTATATAGGGGCCAAATTTTAATTGCCCGTTTAGCTTGAAACGGGTAATGGCGTAAAAACATGCAATCGACTAGTCTATAGTAAATTTCTGTGTGGGATTTTTTTTCAGTCCTACAGCATAGTCTACAAAGACGTGTGAGTCTCAGTCAAGACCGCAAGCACTGTATATATGTATATGGGGGCCAAATTTTAATAGCCCGTTTAGCTTGAATCGGGTAATGACATATAAAAAAGCAATCGACTAATCTATGGTAAATTTCTGTGTGGGATTATTTTTCAGTCCTAGAGCACAGTCTACAACGACGTCTAAGTCTCAGTCAAGACCGCAAGCTCTGTATGTATGTATATGGGGGCTAAATTTCCATTACCCGTTTAGCGGGTATGACGGGTCTTGACATATAAAATTATAATCAACTAGTCTATGGTAAATTTCTGTGAGGGATTTTTTTTCAGTCCTAGAGCACAGTCTACAACGAAGTGTGGGTCTAAATCAAGACGGCAAGTTCGTTATATATGTATGTAGGGTCTAAATTTTTATTACCCGTTTAACGTGAAACGGGTAATGACATATAAAATTACAATCGACTAGTCTATGGTAAATTTCTATGTGGGATTTTTTTTCAGTCCCATAGTATAGTCTACAACGACGTCTGAGTCTCAGTCAAGACCGCAAGCTCTGTATGTATGTATATGGGGGCTAAATTTCCATTACCCGTTCAGCGTAGACGGGTAGTTACACATAATAATACAATAGACTAGTCTATGATAGAATTCTGGATTGGATTTTTATTTAGTCCTAGAGCACAGTTTACAAGGACGTGTGAGTCTCAGTCAAGACCGCAAGCTCTGTATTAATGTATATAGTGGTCAAATTTTAATTGCCCGTTTATCGTGAAACGGGTAATGACCGTTAAAAACGCAATCAATTAGTCTATGGTAAATTTCTGTGTGGGGTTTTTTTTTCCAGTCCCAGAGCACAGTCTACTACGACGTCTGGGTCCTAGTCAAGACCGCAAGCTCGGTATATTTGTATATGGGGCTAAATTTTTATTACCCGTTCAGCTTGAAACGGGTAATGACACAAAAAATTACATTTGACTAGTCTATGGTAAATTTCGGTGTGGGATTTTTTTTCAGTCTCAGAGTACAGTCTACGAGGACGTGTGAGTCTCAGTCAAGACCACAAGCTCTGTATGTATGTATATAGGGGCCAAATTTTAATTGCCCGTTTAGCTTGAAACGGGTAATGGCGTAAAAACATGCAATCGACTAGTCTATAGTAAATTTCTGTGTGGGATTTTTTTTCAGTCCTACAGCATAGTCTACAAAGACGTGTGAGTCTCAGTCAAGACCGCAAGCACTGTATAGATGTATATGGGGGCCAAATTTTAATAGCCCGTTTAGCTTGAATCGGGTAATGACATATAAAAAAGCAATCGACTAATCTATGGTAAATTTCTGTGTGGGATTATTTTTCAGTCCTAGAGCACAGTCTACAACGACGTCTAAGTCTCAGCCAAGACCGCAAGCTCTGTATGTATGTATATGGGGGCTAAATTTCCATTACCCGTTTAGCGGGTATGACGGGTCTTGACATATAAAATTATAATCAACTAGTCTATGGTAAATTTCTGTGAGGGATTTTTTTTCAGTCCTAGAGCACAGTCTACAACGAAGTGTGGGTCTAAATCAAGACGGCAAGTTCGTTATATATGTATGTAGGGTCTAAATTTTTATTACCCGTTTAACGTGAAACGGGTAATGACATATAAAATTACAATCGACTAGTCTATGGTAAATTTCTATGTGGGATTTTTTTTCAGTCCCATAGTATAGTCTACAACGACGTCTGAGTCTCAGTCAAGACCGCAAGCTCTGTATGTATGTATATGGGGGCTAAATTTCCATTACCCGTTCAGCGTAGACGGGTAGTTACACATAAGAATACAATAGACTAGTCTATGATAGAATTCTGGATTGGATTTTTATTTAGTCCTAGAGCACAGTTTACAAGGACGTGTGAGTCTCAGTCAAGACCGCAAGCTCTGTATTAATGTATATAGTGGTCAAATTTTAATTGCCCGTTTATCGTGAAACGGGTAATGACCGTTAAAAACGCAATCAATTAGTCTATGGTAAATTTCTGTGTGGGGTTTTTTTTTCCAGTCCCAGAGCACAGTCTACTACGACGTCTGGGTCCTAGTCAAGACCGCAAGCTCGGTATATTTGTATATGGGGCTAAATTTTTATTACCCGTTCAGCTTGAAACGGGTAATGACACAAAAAATTACATTTGACTAGTCTATGGTAAATTTCGGTGTGGGATTTTTTTTCAGTCTCAGAGTACAGTCTACGAGGACGTGTGAGTCTTAGTCAAGACCACAAGTTCTGTATATATGTATATAGGGGACAAATTCTAATTGCCCGTTTAGCGTGAGACGGGTAATGAAATATGAAAATGCAATTGACTAGTCTATGATAAATTTCTGTGAGGGATTCTTTTTAGTCCTAGAGCACAGTCTAGGATGACGTATGGTGCTGAGTCAAGACCGCAAACTCATTATATATGTATACATAGATTTTCAATCTCTTCATCAGTTATTCTTTGGTGTCCCAAAAATTATACTATTAACACTTACGCGACCATATTGGCTCCGTGCGCTTACGTATACTACTATTGAAGTAAATGTGTATTGTGTATACGTATTGGCCTCCAGAAGTTCCGATCCTCCTCTTTGGTTGCGCTGTCATTATGGATGTAGACGTCTGACACTGATGATTTAATAGGATAAGTATTTCAGCGCATGGAGCCAATACATGGGTCAGCGCAGTGGATAGCATCAAAGACTTTACATTGAAAGGATGCAGGTCTGAGTCCAGCAGTACCCGGAATTTTTGTCTTTCTTAAATTTATGTACACTTGCTCTAAGTAACTTTTCTCATCTTATCGTTTGAATCAAATTGAAATTTTTTATTTTTTTTTCCGCAATTTAATATGTTTTTTTCCAATAGGGAGGTCGTTGTGGGAACTCTTGGGGATTTTTCTATCAGGACATAGCTGACACTGCCTAGTAAAAACCCATAGGTCTCACATATAAATTTTTAGTCGGGTTAAGCAGCCAATTCCAACACCGACAGGAAGGAGTAGAAGTCTACTAGATGGCCGTTCAACTGTCATCTACCCAGCCGTTGTCGGAGCATCTGGTCATGAGTGTGTAGAACTCATGATTTCGCATTTTTGGGTGCCAGTCCGTAGTTATCTATGTGTAAGAATGGACGAATGAATTTGATACAAACCGTGTGTTTTCTCAGGAAGGCAGGGGAAGAAACCATGTCCCCTCTCGATCAACTGCGATATGTCGACTACCCTTGTAGGAAAAAAAATATCGACAACGGGGCCAGTCTTGGCACAATACTGGGCTACCGAGGCTCGGTCTCCCAAGGTTGGTCCGAGATCCGACCAACGTTGAAGTGACGAGTCTTGGTTTGCCAGTCTTGGGACAAGGTTCAGCCAATCCTCAAGTGACAAGCCTTGGTTTGCCAGTCTTGGGACAAGGTTCAGCCAATGCTCAAGTGACAAGTCTTAGTTTGCCAGTCTTGGGACAAGGTTCAGCCAATGCTCAAGTGACAAGCCTTCGTTTGCCAGTCTTGGGCCAAGATTTAGCCATTATACAAGTGACAAGCCTTGGTTTACCAGTCTATATAACAAATGGTACCTGAAAACCCCTGGCTTCTGTGAATAGCGTAACAGCCTAGTGGATAAGACGCTTGCCTAGCAGTCATGAAGGACCAGGTTCGAGACCCAGCAAATGCAAAAAAAAAAATCTGGGCGTCGGTTGGCCCTGCGGGCCAGCCCCAGAACTTCCCGCTGTTCTTAAGCTCAAGGAGCTTGAAAAGATCACTGTGAATATATTTTCGAACTCTTCGAGCTCGAAAATGCTGTTACATGCAATCATTTTATTATGAGCCTTTTAAGCTCTAACAAGTTACGTTTCATGCTAGAGTTTGAAATGTTAAAAATCGAAAATCACTAATGAAGAAGCGGCTTTTAAATTTTTATCATCGATTATGTTCTCGGAAATAAATGTATTAAGGCAGAAATCAATGTCAGTGATCAAAATCGTGATTTGAATAAGTTTTGACTTAGGTCAGAGCAATAATAGATAGAATATCCGAGAAAAACATTAACGACTGGGTTTTTTCAATTTTTTGCTGACGATATCTTTAAAACTAAGGAACAAGTTTTATGACATTATCTGATAATCGAAAGAGACTATAAAGAGAAAGATTTGGTATGATTTTAGACAGATTTTAGCACATTATGTTTTGATTTATCCGGAAAAAATAACATTTCATGTTATTTTTTTAACTTTTCAGTGCCGATATCTTTTGAACTAATCAACCGATTTTGACGTTTGAGGTGGCAATCGGCGCGTTTTCTTGAACTCTACAGCCGACCAAATTTTGAAATTGATCGGATGAGTCACTTCAAAGATAATCGAAAAAAAACGGTTTTTACCTTTTCTTCCGCCATCGATATCTCTCGAACAAATTAACCGATTGAGGTGGCATTCGACGCGGCTTATAAAGTTCTAGAGCTGATTAGATTTTGAAATCAATCGTTCAAGTAGTTTCTTAGAAATCACTAAAAAACTAAAAAAAAAAATTTCTTTTTTTCATTAATTCGCCAATATCTTCGAGTCTACTTAATCAAATGATCTGAAATTTTCAGGAAAGTTGCGGGCCAACAAGCTCTTTCGATTGCCACCTCAACCATCCAAATCGATTTATTAGTTAAAAAGTTACAAAGAGTTTACACACACACACACACACACACACATACATACATACACTCGGACATCATTCTGAAAATAGTCAGAATAGCTTCCTAGGACCTCAAAACGTCGAGATCTGATGAAAACTCGACTTTCGAAAATCGGGGTGAAAACAATAACTTCCCAATTTTTCGAAAATCGTCGATTATCTTAGCGGGAAGTTAAAAATTAGTTTCATCGATCCACCTGATTTCTCTGTGTACAAATTTATTTCCATATGTTACCATCACGCACATGTCTACTAATATTTTTTTTTTTTTTAATTTATTTGATAAGCATAGGTGCTTATTTAGCAACAATCTTGGCACAATACTGGCTCTCGATATTGGGCCAATACTTAGATGCAGTCTTGGCACAACACTGTCACTCAAGCTTGGCTGGGTGTTATCATTTCGATGCATCAAAATCATATGCTTAGACAGACTTGGGCCAAGTTTGGATTTCAAGCTTTCCCCAGAGTTAATAAGTCTTGCGCCAAGCCTCGGCCAAGCTTGGGCCTATTGTTTCTTCCTATATGGGTAATACATAAAATTAGTATTATGGGCAAATCTATCCAAGCTGGCATATGGGAAACCGAATTCTAAGGATTTGTATGAGATTTTGTATGAGAAGTGTTATAGTTAAGTATAGGCCTCATACATACCGCTATAAGAACCTACCCGATTTTTTGAGTAGGGTATTTTTATAGACAAATTCATATTAAATGAAATTGCTCAAAAGTAAAAATGTTAATTTATTTTTTTTTTCGAATTGGGTTTTTTTTTGTTATTTTCATGCAATCACTACATTTTTATAAATTTCATTCACTACATATCTGTAAACATCTTCTTCTAAATTATCTTTTATTTTTTCTAAATCCATAACGTAGTTTACTAAATCATCCTTGAACTCTGCATTTTCATTAACATCTTCTAGCTTGACTTTATAATTTTCTTCTTTTACCAATTTTATAATTTGAGCAGGGACTAATTTCTCCAGTATTTCCATCGCCGCAATTTCTCTGTTTTCAGTAGCCATATTACTTGTAATTTTTTCCACTGTACAGTCTACGTCTTTGCTTTGAACCATTACTTGTTCATCTTCTGAATCATCATCTTCTGATTCAATAGCTGTAAACGACTTGCTTGATAAATCAGAAGATTGATGTTCATTCAATTTTATGAGTTTCTTAGAAAATTTACGGAGTAATACGAGTTTACGTTTAGTAGACTCAGGATTACTCAGTAAATTTTTCTTCAGCTCATCAAGTAACTGGTCCATCGCAAGTTCATGTAACGTCAAGTTCGTTCTGTCAGTCCGTCTTTTCTTTCTGTCTCCTTCATATTTCTCAACCCAAGTTTTTTTAGTATCCGTATTCTACAAAAAATAAAATTTATGAATTAATGAAACGTCCAAACTTTTTTTAACTTCCCTCTAAAAAAATTGAAAATTTTTTTATGCTGATGTAAGCACAGACACACTCAGACGCACGCACACACACACACACACACACACACACACACACACACACACACACACACACACACACACACACACACGCACACACACACACACACACACACACACACACACACACACTCACACACTCACACACTCACACACACACATACTCGCACGCGTGCATGCACTGTTGACATAACCTGTTTAAAAAATCTTGTAAAATCTGATAGATTCTCATAGAGGTTTCATGAGAATAGATGAGTTCTATGAGAAAGTCCTATTGGCAAATACAAGCCTTATACATACAGCTATGAGAATCTATCATTGTTTTTAAGCAGAGTACGCTTAGAATCCAACTTGTGAATCTTACCTTTATCGGTTTGTGATTGTGTTGATGAATCCAATCTTTGATAAAAAATGTTTTTGATCCAGGGTCCAATCGGCCTGTAAGTTTTACAGGGCAGCTTGTTCTGTTCGACACATATAGTATATTATATACCGAAGGACAATAGTACATACACACCTAGAGAGAAAAGTAGAACACCCCAACTCTGGTGTATAATTGCCTATCCAAGCCGAAGGCGACGGTGGCAAACACGCGCATTTGAATGATCTACCTTCCTCGGTGGTGTGTATACAATTTGTCACCAGATCTGCATCTGAAAATTTAAATTTCGGCCTCTGTTTAAGGGAAGAATGATGAATGCGCTCATTTTTATTATTTGTTTCTTCATGAAAGAAGAGAACGATTTTCTTTCCGTAAATCAGGGCAAAAATTTGAACTTTTGGTGCAGGTATGGTGAAAATATTTTGTTTGGCAAGAGATGAAATAAGACGATTTCTGATTTCGGGTGATTTTAGTCCTCGCTTTCACCCTCAACTGGAATCATCTTGTTTCATACTCTCAAATGCAATATACTGTTAGTTTACTTTGAACTACCGGACTCAACAAAACTGCAGCGAAGATATATTTCATACAGTTTAATATTTTGAAATAAATTTTCTTTGTGACGTTTGTTACAATATGATTCAATAGTTCTTGAACCATATGACACAAATAAAAATCCAGTTTTTTCTTCGTAATTATCAACATCTTGAAAAAAATCATTTGTACTTTTGTACGTTTTTCTATTGGTAAAAATATGGCTCATTCTCGAATGCTGAAATTCGTTAATAAAAATTTGAGCCGTTACAATTCACCAGTTAAATCGTTTCAAAGATATTTGAGAAAAATCGCGTTTTGTAGTTACCCTGTTCAGAAAATCTCATACACGGAGAAAAATGTCACTCAAAATTAAATATTAATTACAACCATAACCAAAAATTTGCTATCTTAAATAAAAAATTACAATTCATAAAAAAAAGTACGATGACCAGTAGAAAATTAATTTTTTATTTTAATTATTACTATCTAGATTGTAATTTTTATTTATCATAATAATTACAATCCTACGTAGAAATAATGACTTCGAAAATTTAAAAATCGCTCACAACTTTAATAATTTTCATTTTAAAATTGTAATTTTTATTTTATTTGAAACTAAAACAGTATTCTCATACTTAATCAAAAGTACAATTTTATCAACTAAAATTTCATTTTAAATTTTATAATAATTACCATTAGATATTAAAAAATGTTATCTAAATTGAAAAATTACAATACACATTTAAAATTACTATCACTTGTAAAAAATTAAAGTTAACTGTAAAAATTATATTGAAGCTTTGTTAAATTTTCGCTTGGAAAAAATCAATATTTACTTATTCATATAACAATAGTTTAATCATACAAAAAGTTGAAATCGTTATTATAATTATTAAAAGTTAGTACATTAGTTTTAATTTTTGTTTCGTAGTTGATAAATATTACATCTCTCATGTAATTCTACCTACCCGATGAAAAAAGATTTTTTCTAATCATATATAATTATATATGACCCCATACATAATTAGATCTGATCATACTTGGCTGTTATAAGCCCATATATAAGTCTATATATGATCAGCTGTGATGATATATAAGTCTATATATAATTAAATCTGATCAGATCTGATTATATATGAGTCTATGTATAATTATAGATATGATCGTACCTGGCTGTTATAAGCCCATATATAATCATACATAAAGCTATATATGATCAGATCTATTTATATATAAGTCTATATATAGTTAGATCTAATGATACCTGGCTGTTATCACCCTATATATAATCATATACAAGTCTATATATATGATCAGTTTTGATTATATATGAGTCTATATATAATTAGATATGATCATACCTGGCTGTTTTAACCATATATAATCATATATAAGTCTATGTATGATCAGGTCTGATCATATATGAATCTATATATTAGAGTGATTCAAAAAAATCGACTAATTTTTTTTTTCTTCATTATATCGAAAATGTTGTTGGAAATGACGAAAAAAAAATACTGTGAAAGTTTGAGCTCTTAATATTAATATTAACAACTGCCGCATCGCGATTTTCTATTTCCCGTTTAAATAACATGGAAAAATTTATTTTTTAAGCATTGGAATTTTGTAGCTCTCGGTGGGACCAATATTATGAAATTTTCAAAACATATTCTAATGGGAAATTTGAAGCTCTACAAAAAACGTTTCTTATCATTTTTCGATATTTTTATTTCTTTAAAAGTAATTCGAAGTTAAAATTATATTGATGATAAATTTTTACATTTTTTTAATTTTTTGACACAACCATCAACTTTATCCGAAAATTTTAGAGGACATTTTTTGTAGAGCATTTTATTCCCTACAACTTATCTCGGAGAAAATTTTCAATATTTCTCATAAGTCGTAAGTTATTCGCAATTAACTGAAAATTTAATATAATTAATTTGAAGCAACAAAATTTAGATTATTCAAGAAAATTTTCAGGTAATTGCAAATAACATACGACCTAAGGGAAATATCGAACATTTTCTCTGAGATAAGTTGTAGGAAATAAAATGCTCTACAAAAAATGTCTTCTAAAATTTTCGGATAAATTTGATGGTTGCGTCAAGAAATTTAAAAAATGTGAAAATTTATAGTCAATCTAATTAAAACTTCGAATTACTTTGGAAGAAATAAAAATATCGAAAAATTATAAGAGACCTTTTTTGTAGAGCGTCAAATTTCCCATAAGAATATGTCTTGAACATTTAATAGTATTGGTCCCACCGAGAGCTACAAAATTCCAAAGCTTAAAAAATAAATTTTCTCATCTTATTTAAACGAAAAATAGAAAATTGCGATGCGGCAGTTGTTAATATTAATATTAAGAGCTCAAACTTTCACAGTATTTTTTTTTCGTCATTTCCAACAATATTTTCGATATAATGAAGAAAAAAAAAATTAGTCGATTTTTTTGAATTAGTCTACTATATATAATTAGAAATGATCATACTTGGCTGTTATAACTCCATTTATAACCATATATTAGTCTATACATGATTAGATCTGATCAGACATGGCTAATATAAATGCAGGTATAGTCGTGCATAAGTTTATATATGATTGGATCTGATCAGACATAACTGATATAAACTTATTTGCAGTTATATATGTCTATGTATGATTAAATCTGATCAGACTTTATTGATATGAAACCTGTAAATATTTAATTATGTATATAGTTCCAATAAATATATATGGGTCATTCCACCAAATAAAATTATTTTTACGGGGCGACCCTCGTCGATTTGGTTCAAACTTTGTGGAGTCGTTCTATATATTAAAAAAAAAATTCTCGGAAAATTTGAGCCTTTTCTTTGCAGCTGTTTCAAAGTTATGATTTTTTGGATTTTTTAAAAAGTTTTGTTTTCAACTTTTTCATTAATTTTTTTGAAGGAAAATTTTTTTTTTTTTAAATGAGCACATAACAGTTTTTCGTAGGAAAAATTCTCAGCTTTCCAATAAGAATATCCATTTTTTATTTTATGTTACAGAAGACCTTTTAAAATTCGATTAAAGACGAAAAAACGATTTTTATGACTGTGCGGCGCTTGATACATCTAATTTGATATTTTTTTCTGAAAGCTGAGATTTTTTCCCACAAAATATGTAATTTTCACGATGTGCATATTTTTTGTTTGAACAAAATTAAATAAAATATAAACTCTCTATGATTAAAAAACGTTAATTCTTATTTGTTTTGAGGATGTTGATACATTTTTAACACATATATATCTTAAGTTATCAAGAAGAGGTGAGATAGTGCACTGCTTGTGTTTCTTTCACCGTTTTTGACTCCAAGTATCGTACGTCTAAAACATTTATTTTCTATAAAAAGTCATCATTCCCTGATTAAACAAAACGATTCGAAACGATTTGTAATGTTAAATGCCCATAAAAAGGGTGATTCAAAAGTATTCAAAAGCATTAAAAAGTATTTAAAATTTTTTTTCCAATCGTTTTGAGTCGTTTCTTTTAATAAGGGTTGATTATAACAGTGAAATCAACGCTGGTAGAATTTTGAATATCCGAATGTATAAATTTTGTGGTGTGAGGATATGTTTTCAGGTATGTATCTGCAGTAAAGCTCTAAAAACAAAAATTATAAAACTATTTTTCATGATACCAGCATCAATGGTTCAAGTCTAGGAATCAGTAATTTGAACTTTGATTCTTGAGTTTTGTTCAATAGTGATTTCAAACTATTGATGTCATCTGCGTTAATGACAGTTCTGACTTTGTAATCAAGTTTTATAAAAATTTGTGTACATAATAAATAGTATTTATGGTTTCTGTTTAGTTATAAATTGCAAATCATAAGTTAGGCGTACACTAATGGTTGATCACACCATTGGTCTTAATATAACTTGATTCTAACTAGCTGCTGACACTGATAATAATTTTCAATGCAGGTAATCATGAAAAAAATAGTGTGTAACACTAAATGAAACACGACTTCAGATTGCAATTACTGTCAGCTTTTGCCTACGGCTCGCGCAGCCTACTTTACTTTCGTCTGACATCGTTTTGTTTCATCTCTTGCCACACAATGAACTATTACAGTTTGTTAAAACTATAAAATTAATGACTTGCATTTAAATAATTATTGATTTTGTTCAAACAAAAAATATGCACATCGTGAAAATTACATATTTTGTGGGAAAAAATCTCAGCTTTCAGAAAAAAATATCAAATTAGATGTATCAAGCGCCGCACAGTCATAAAAATCGTTTTTTCGTCTTTAATCGAATTTTAAAAGGTCTTCTGTAACATAAAATAAAAAATGGATATTCTTATTGGAAAGCTGAGAATTTTTCCTACGAAAAACTGTTATGTGCTCATTTAAAAAAAAAAAAATTTTCCTTCAAAAAAATTAATGAAAAAGTTGAAAACAAAACTTTTTAAAAAATCCAAAAAATCATAACTTTGAAACAGCTGCAAATAAAAGGCTCAAATTTTCCGAGAATTTTTTTTTTAATATATAGAACGACTCCACAAAGTTTGAACCAAATCGACGAGGGTCGCCCCGTAAAAATAATTTTATTTGGTGGAATGACCCATATATATTAAATAATATGACAATTTTTTAATATCAAAGTTATTAAATTTTTATTCTCTCAACTATCAATCAAACTTAAATCCCGAATATTTAGAAAATGTTCATAGGTTTTGGCAGCAATTTAAAAGTATTAAGTATCAATTTGATTATTTGAGTTAAGTAATGCCGTAAACTTTTCTTAATTATAAGTGTAAAACATACTAGAGGATCAGACTATGATCCATCGATAACCAAAGTTAAGCAGTATCGGCGAGGGACATTAATTGGACGGGTGACCTCGTAGTAAAATAGTAGTCAACGGATGAGAATTTTTTTTTTTTTATTATTTAATTTTTACCGACATTTATATTGATGAAGACTATAAATCCTAATTAATTTACTTAATTAATAATTTACAGATATTCTAAATGAGATTCTAAAAATGACTGTATTCGTTCATGCATGGTTATATATAACCATATCTGTTCACATATAAACAGATCAAGTTATGTACGATCAGATCTGGCCAATTTTTGGATCTGATCATATATAGACAATTATGCATGATCATATATGATTAGACAAAATCTTTTTTCATCGGGTAGGTAGTGAACATTTTAGAATGTCGGTAAGACAAATTGCTACTCCGGGAGATAAAATTACTATTTGAGATTGTAATTTTTAGTTCCGGGTATATGATGCCATTGATGTTTTATCCTACCCATATATTTGCAATAAATTTAGAATTTTCAACTGTCATTGGCTGAGCTGAATACGCGGCTCCCGACGCATATGATTATTATTTTAGGAGTGGGGACGAAATTACTATCTGGATTGTAAAAATTACCATCAAGATTGTAAAAATTACTCGCCAGAATACATCTTTCATAAAGCGCGTTGAATAATATTTACTAAGTACAATAGTAAAAATGATTGGTGCATTATAGTTTTCATTTTGTCGTTAGTAAATTTTATCTTGAATGCAGTAATTTTTATAATGAACAGATATTATTATTTTAAAAAATATGCTGTAATTTTTATTTTGAGTTATGTAAAAGTTTTCATTTTTTTTTTATATTTGGAGATTTCTTTCTCGGATTGTAATTTTTTTTTTAATTTAGTAAAAATTCTTCAATTTTTTTCTCCGTGTAGAATCCAATAGATTCTCATAAATTCCCATATAAATTTTATAAGAATGAATGAGTTCTATGAGAAGTGGTATAGTTAAGTATAGGGTCTTATAAATACAGCTATAAGAATCTATCGGATTTTTTAAGCAGGGTACTTTCTCCGACAATAACTCTCAAATTAATTAATTCATTGAGATGGTTGGGATAGTAATCAATGGGTTTTATCACATTCTAAAGAAGTTTAGATTTTACAATCGATCGATCGAGTTATTTTTTAACAATTAAAATAATTTTTTTTTTTTCCGTAAACCTTAATTATCTCAATGTGTATGAAATCGAATAAATTAGAATTAACACGAAAGTTAACGACTGATACGCTCTTTCGATTGCTGCAAGAACCATCTAGATCAGTGGATTCATTTAAAAGATATGGAGGATTTACATCCATACTCATGCACGCACGCACACACACACACGCGAGCGTGCTCAAATACAAAGCTCTGAAAATGTCAGAATAAGTTTTCAGGACCTCAAAACGTTGCACCAAATTTATTTGTATTTATTGAACGTTAATTATGCAAATTTTACACAATGTAAGTAAAAATTGTTGTCAAAATCAATCATTTTATTCCTAATAGATAATAAAAGAAAATATAAACTAAACGACGCATTAAGTAATCTTTCCAATTTCAGATTTAATGTTTAAATGATGTATTTTCATTAATTATGATTTTTTTTTTTTTTTTTAAGTAACTAGTGTATTGTCGGTTTGGTTATAGACTTATTTCTAACACTATAAATATGAATCCTTGTCTACTAATGGGTTAATAAACATTAATATCTGTACGATATTTTGTTAAAAAAATATTTTACTTACAATTTTTATTGACAATTTTAGAACTTGTTTTAAATGATTATAAACAACTACTATTCAGAGTTATAAAATTTATGGACGTTATTGGTAAATGAATGATACACACTAAATTTTAGGTGACAACTGACAGCTAATGTTATTACAGACGTGAAGCTTGGTCTCTCTAGCGCTGAGAGGGCAATTGTTACTGTCGTTTGTTATTAAATGTATACTTTTTTTTTTATACATTTTCTCATAATTTCAAAGTGTAAGCCTTAAAACTACTAACAATATATATATATATATATATATATATATATATATATATATATATATATATTAGGGTGATTCAAAAAACAAACAAATTTTTTTTTTTTCTTCTAAACAGGTTCAAAAGTTTCGTTTAGATAAAAAATGACGCATGTGAAAATTAGAGCTCTTAATATTAATATTAACATTGTCCGCATTGCACTTTTCTATTTCCCATAAGAATAACATGGGAAAAATTTTTTTTATGTCTTCTGATTTTTATAAGTAGCTAACGATGCGTCATAGGAATAATTGGCAGGCATAATTTTGTAGGGAATTAAATGCTCTACAAAAAAAGATTCTTATCATTTTTCGCGGAATCTATTTATTCAAAAGTTATTTGAGGTTGAAGTCGAATTCATATTGAATTTTGAGTTTTTCTTACTTTTCCGGCGAAACTATCAGACCTATTACAAAATATCATGGGACCTTTTTTGTGGACAATTTAATTCCCTAGAAGTTATACCGAATAAATTTTTTTCAAATTCCGCATTGTTTTTTAGTTATTTTTATTTTAATGTCAAGCTCCTAAAATCGATCAGAAGACTATTTTTAACTTCCCGCTAAGAAAATTGTAAATTTTCAAAAATTCGGGAAGTTATTGGTTTTGGTCCGATTTACGAAAATCGAATTTTCATCAGATGTCGACGTTTCGAGGTCCTAGGAAGCTATCCTGACTAATTTCACGATGATGTCCGAGTGTATGTATGTATGTATGTACGTACGTATGTAAATACCTGTATCTTTTGAACGGATGAACCGATTTTGAACTTTAAGGTGTCATTCGACGCGGATTGTCAATATCTTGAAGCCGAGAGAAAATTGAGCTTGATCGGTAGGGCTCGTTCAGAGATATTTCAAAAATAAAGTTTTTTCAAAAATGTTTTTTTTTGATAACTTTTAATGTGCTCGATGGATTAATTCCAAAATGGACTGGGCTCTAGAGCTTTATAAGCCGCATCGAATGCCACCTCAACCATCAAAATCGGTTCATTCGTTCAAGAGAAACCGTTGTCGAAAGAATTAAAAAAAAAAATTTTTTTTATTTTTCCTGAAATATCTCAAAAACGACTCGATAAATCGAATCCAAAATTTGATCAGCTTTAGAACTTGACAAAACGCGTCGATTGCCGCCTCAACCATCAAAATCGGTTAATTCGTTCGCGAGATATCGTGGGAGAAAGAAATGCTAAAAAATGGTTTTTTACAAAACAATGGCATACAAAAGTATTTGCGAGCTCGAAGAGCTCGAAAATGTATTCACAATAGTGTTTTCGAGCTCAACGAGCTCGAAAACAGCGGAAAGTTTTGGGGCTGGCCCGCAGGGTCAACTGACAGACCGATTTTTTTTTATGAGCATGACATTAAAATGAAAATAACTAGAAAACAATGCGGAATTCGAAAAAACTTTATTTGGTATAACTTCTAGGGAATTAAAGTGTCTACAAAAAAGGTCCCACGATATTTTGTAATAGGTCTGATAGTTTCGCCGAAAAAGTAAGAAAAACTCAAATTTCAATATGAATTCGACTTCAACCTCAAATAACTTTTGAACAAATAGATTCCGCGAAAAATGATAAGAATCTTTTTCTGTAGAGCATTTAATTCCCTACAAAATTATGCCTGCCAATTATTCCTATGACGCATCGTTAGCTACTTATAAAAATCAGAAGACATAAAAAAAATTTTTCCCATGTTATTCTTATGGGAAATAGAAAAGTGCAATGCGGACAATGTTAATATTAATATTAAGAGCTCTAATTTTTACAGGCGTCTATTTTTATCTAAACGAAACTTTTGAACCTGTTTGGAAGAAAAAAAAAAAATTTGTTTGTTTTTTGAATCACCCTAATATATATATATATATATATATATATATATATATATATATATATATATATATATATATATATATATTAGGGTGGGCCAAAAAAAGTGACTACTTTTTTTTTCTTTAGTTACAGTGAAAATATTGTTTGAGATGATGAAAAAAAAATTCTATTAAAATTTGAGCTCTTAATATTAATATTAAGAGGTGCCTATTTGCGATTCTCCATTTCCCGTTTAAATAACATGGGAAAAAAAATTTTTTATTTTTTTAATTTTCTAGCTCGGCATTCGCACGTCATATAAATTAGTCCATAGTATGTTCTTGTAGAGAATTTAACGCTCTACAAAAAAGGTCTCTCATCATTTTTCGATAAATCCATCCATTCCAAAGTTATCGGAGCTGGAAGTCAAATCTATAATAAATTTCCAGATCTTTTTACTTTTCCAGCAAAACTATCAGACTTATCAAAAAATGTCACGGGATCTTTTTTATAGACAATTTTATTTACTACAAATTTGTTCAAATAAAGTTCATTCAAATTCCGCATTATTTTTTAGTTATTTTCATTTTAATCTTAAGTTCTCAGAATAGAGTAGAAGACTATTATTTTTACGAGCTTGACATTAAAATGAAAATAACTAGAAAACAATGCGGTATTTCAAAGAACTTCATTAGAAATAATTTGTAGGGAATAAAATTGTCTATAAAAAAGATCTTATGAAATTTTTTGATCAGTCTGATAGTTTTGCTGAAAAATTAAAAAGATCTGGAAATTTATTATAGATTTGACTTCCAGCTCCGATAACTTTCGAATGGATGGATTTATCAAAAAATGATAAGAGACCTTTTTTGTAGAGCGTTAAATTCTCTACAAGAATATGCTACGGACTGATTTATATGAGGTGCGAATGCCGAGCTAGAAAAATAAAAAAATAAAAAATTTTTTTTCCCATGTTATTTAAATGGGAAATGGAGAATTGCAAATAGGCACCTCTTAATATTAATGTTAAGAGCTCAAATTTTAATAGAATTTTTTTTTCATCATCTCAAACAATATTTTCACTGTAACTAAAGAAAAAAAAAATAGTCACTTTTTTTGGCCCACCCTAATATATATATATTAGACCGGTTCAAAAAAATCGACTATTTTTTTTTTTCAAAACCCGCAGTGAAATATCTTCCTAGTCATGAAAAAGGAAGCCTGTGAAAACGGGAGCTCTTAATATCAATTTTGAAAGGTCGCTCATCGTATATTTCTATTTTACGTTTAAATAACATGGAAAAAAAAACTTTTTTAGTTTGGAATTTTGTACCTCGGCAATGGCTCATTATACAGATAAGCTTGAGATATAATTTTGTAGGGAATTTAACGGTCTACAAAAAAAGTCTCATATCATTTTTCGACAAATCCATTTGTTCAAAAGTTATTGAAGCTCGAAGTCAAGTAAGAGTAAATTTTGATATCTTTTTACTTTTCCGGCAAAACTATCATACTTATCATAAAATGTCATCAAATCATTTTTGTAGACAATTTTATTTTCTACAAATTATCATTGATAAATTTTTTTCAAATTCTGCATTGTTTTCTAGTTACTTCCATTTTAATGCCAAGCTCCTAAAAAAATAGTGTTCTGATCGATTTTAAGGTTTTAAGGATTTAAGGATTTAAATATATATTAGGGTGATTCAAAAAACAAACAAAATTTTTTTTTTCTTCCAAACAGGTTCAAAAGTTTCGTTTAGATGAAAAAAGACGCCTGTGAAAATTAGAGCTCTTAATATTAATACTAACTTTGTTTGCATTGCACTTTTCTATTTTCCATAAGAATAACATGGAAAAAATTTTTTTTACGTCTTCTGATTTCTATAAGTAGCTAATGATGCGTCATAGGAATAATTGGCAGGCCTATTTTTGTAGGGAATTGAATGCTCTTGTGACGTCACGACGTCGTATTCTTGCTGTCAATCAATTTATTAAAAATCGTACCTGCTATGCCATCTGGCTATGTATAAATTAATTAATTAGCAAATGACTTCCAGCCATTATTACGGCTGATGATTTTTAAATTTGAATTTAAATTCAAATTATTTTTATGAAATATTGTTGTTTAATAAATATAAATAAATATGATAATGAAATATTAAATGATAAAAAATAAATGATTATAAAATTTGAATATAAATTCAAATTTATATATTTTATAATTAATAATAAAAATTGAAATTTATTGGTAAATAAATAAGTAAAGAAATAATGAAATAATGAAATGATAAAAATTTATGAATGTGAAATATGAAATAATGATATGAAAATGAAATTATATGAATGAATAAATAATGAAAATAATGTAATAAATATGAAATGAAAATTTTGAAATTATTATTATAAAAAAAATAATATGAAATGAATTTTGAAATATCTTTAAGAGATAAAGATATTTATTGTTAAAAGAAAAAGAAATAAAATTAATTATTAATGATATGTTTATTAATAAAGAAATGAAATAAGAAATGAATAAGAAATGAAAATTATGAAATGTTATAATAAAATATAATTAAATAATAATTATTAATAAACAAGTTATTAATAATTAAAAATGAAATGAATTATAAAATGCAATAAAGAGAAAAATAAGAATCAATAAATATTGATTTATGAATTCGACTCCAATGCTTTATGCGTGTTGCTAACTGCATTGGAAGTCATGAAAAATATATATATATAAATAATAATTATAAAAAAATATTGATTCAATTATGACCAATGAAATAATTGGTATAATTAAATAATTATTGGAAGGGATGTTACTACCTGGTAACAGCTCTTCTGGAAATCGAAAAAGATTTCAGATTCCTAAGTGAGCTCATTCGTCATTGACGAAATTTTAATTATTTAAAGGCAAAGTCCTTAACTTTATTAAATCATTAATAAAGGTGATTTAATTGTTTATAAACAGAATTATTAAAATATAATTCAGAAGTTTTTTTAAAATAATTGTTGAATTATTCAAAAGTAGTAATTCAATTAATTAATAAATAATTTTGATAAACATTCCATCGATTATCAAATCTAATTTGAATTATTTAAATATAATTCATTTAATAAATAAAATTCAATATTGATAAAATCACATCAATTATCAAGGGTTGAGTAGGAAGAATAATAAATAATAAATCAAATAAATAATTGTTGATAATAATAATAATCATCAAATAAATCAAGGTAACAATTTAATTAAATAAATAATTAATAATAAATTTAAATAATAAATTGATTGTTTAAATAAATTGTATAACAAGTGAAATCGAGAGCTAAATCTTTTTATAAAGCGTTAAAAATTGTAAACCGCATTTAATTGTCTAATTCAAATTTAATTTTGTTTTGTAATAATTTTTAAATAATTGTTTTGATTTAAATAAATTTGGAAGTTGTTTTAATTTTGCTTTTATTATTTTACTAAATTAATTAAATTTTATTTTACTTAATTTTTAATAATTTTAATTATCTCTTAGACAATGAACCGTAAGTGAATTTATTTTTTTAAATTTTATATTTAATAAACAGTCATCCTTATAGCTCCGTCCCAGTTATTTCGCTCGGCGAAGGCTAAACAGGAGCACAACTCTTAATATGTGTTATTTTGACGTAACACTCTACAAAAAAATATTCTTATCATTTTTTGAGGAATCTATTTGTTCAAAAGTTATTTGAGGTTGAAGTCGAATTCATATTAAATTTTGAGATTTTCTTACTTTTCCGGCGAAACTATCGGACCTATTACAAAATATCGCGAGACCTTTTTTGTAGACAATTTTATTCCCTAGAAGTTTTTTTCATAAAGTTTTTTCGAATTTCGCATTGTTTTCTAGTTATTTTTATTTTAATGTCAAGCTATTAAAATCGATCAGAAGACTATTTTTTTTATGAGCATGGCATTAAGATAAAAATAACTAGAAAACAATGCGAAATTCGAAAAAACTTTATAAGAAAAACTTCTAGGGAATAAAATTGTCTACAAAAAAGGTCCAATGATATTTTGTAATAGGTCTGATTGTTTCGCCGTAAAAGTAAGAAAATCTCAAAATTTAATAAGAATTCGACTTCAACTTAAATAACTTTTGAACAAATAGATTCCTCAAAAAATGATAAGAATCTTTTTTTGTAGAGCATTCAATTCTCTACAAAAATATGCCTGCCAATTATTCCTATGACACATCGTTAGCTACTTATAAAAATCAGAAGACGTTATTCTTATGGGAAATAGACAAGTGCAATGCAAACAATGTTAGTATTAATATTAAGAGCTCTAATTTTCACAAGCGTCTTTTTTTATCTAAACGAAACTTTTGAACCTGTTTGGAAGAAAAGAAAAAATTTGGTTGTTTTTTGAATCACCCTCATATATATATATATATATATATATATATATATATATATATATATATTAGGGTGTTTCAGAAAAAACAAATTTTTTTTTGGTATTCAAAAATTGAAAGTATACCTGAAAATAAAATTTTGGTGCCAATCCGAGCTCTTAATAATAATATTAAGGTTTGCCTCAATCCACTTTTCTATTTTCCATTTAAATAACATAGGAAAAAAATTTTTTTTTTTTAGAATTTTCTAGCTTACAGACCACTCAACGGATTTATATGCGCAATGAAACTTTGTGTAGGAAATTGAACGCTCTACAAAAAAAGTCTCTTATCATTTTTTGATAAGTCCCACTGTTCAAAAGTTATTTAAGCTTCAAGTCAAATTTATAATGAATTTTGCGATCTTTTCACTTTCTGGCGAAACTATCAGTCTTATTACAAAATGTCATAGGAACTTTTTTGTAGGTAATTTTATTCCTTACAAATTATTACGAATAAAATTTTGCGAAATTCCGCATTGGTTTCAATTTATTTTCATTTCAATGTCAAGCTCTTAAAATGAATCAGAAATCTATTTTTTTAAGAGCTTGACATTGAAATGGAAATAACTTGAAAACAACGCAGAATTTTGAAAAACTTGATCTGTAATAATTTGTAAGGAATAGAAGTATCTACAAAAAAGTTTCTGTGATATTTTTTGATAAGACTGATAGTTTCGCCGGAAAAGTAAAAAAATCTCAAAATTTACTATAAATTTGACTTGAAGCTTAAATAACTTTTGAACAGTGGGATTTATCAAAAAATTATAAGTGACTTTTATTGTAGAGCGTTCAATTCCCTACAAAAAAATTTGTTGTGCATAAAAATCCGTAGATTGGTTTATGAGCTGGAAAATTCTAAAAAAATTAAATTTTTTTTCCCGTGTTATTTAAATGGAAAATATAAAAATGGATTGAGGCAAACCTTAATATTATTATTAAGAGCTCGGATTGGTACCAAAATTTTTATTTTTAGTTATACTTTCAATTTTTGGATACCATAAAAAAAAAAAAAATTTTTTTTTTTTTTTGAAACACCCTAATATATATATATATATATACTGGTCACAGAAATTAAGGGATAGAAAAAAAATCTGAAATTTTTAGGTGATTTTCAACATGCTGTAACTCGGTGAAAAATGGTGGTATAAAAAAACTAAAAAAAACAAATTGTAACCTCAAGTTTCTAGTTTTCAGATCTGGACCTCAAAATTTTTTATCATGTACGGTTCTGGAGTAATCATAAGAAAACCAACGAAAAAAAAATTTTCAAAATTTTTGCTGGTCTTTCAATACCTCTATAAGCGACAATAAATTTTTTTGAATAATCCGACTGTCTGACTTTTCTCGGAAATTTTATGCCCTTTAATTTGGTGGCCTCAAAAAGTCTCTACGACGATTTGGCGCCGAGTTATCATTGATCAAAGCAAAAAAGTCCATTTTGGCTTTGATAATCAATAACTCCGGATGTATTGGTCGTACAGAGAATAGAAGCAGAGTTTTGAAAACTGGAAAACATTCTCTATAAGGCAAAATTAGTGGCATTTGATAGAAAAAAATTTTTTAAAGGGATATTGTTTGGTAAAAAACAGGTCAAAATTCACAAATTTAAGGATATTCGGAAATCTTGCTATAACTTTGGATATAACGGATGAACAGAGGATATCTTCGACTTTTTTTCAACCTCAAAGTGTCCTGAAAAAACCCTGAAAATTTCAAATCGCTGCGATTTTTCTTCCTTAGTGCCCCGAAGCTTTAAATTTATCGATTTTTTCAAAAATCACCATAATTTGTAGTTTCTCGTTTTTTGTTCATTTTTTCGATTTGAAAATGGTTTTTTTACCGATAATCTTCATTTCTTTGATCAAAAAGATCGATTATCGAAAAAAATTGAAAAAAAAAAATTTTTTTTACCGCCGGCATTAGAGTTACCCAAAGGGTATGTTTGTTAAGTTGACATTTGAAGCAGATGCAGTTACAGCGGTAAAAAAAATTTTAGGAATTTTTTTTGACAATGATAAATCATTGCAGATACAACAAAAAAAAAAATTTTGAAAAAAAAAATATTTTTCAAAATTTTTTTTTTTTCAATTTTTTTCGATAATCGATCATATATATATATATATATATATACATTAGGGTGTTTCAGAAAAAATGAATTTTTTTTTGGTATTTAAAAATTGAAAGTATACCTGAAAATAAAAATTTTGGTGCAAATCCGAGCTCTTAAGAATAATATTATGGTTTGCCTCAATCCATTTTCTATTTTCCATTTAAATAACATAGGAAAAAAATTTTTTTTTTTTTTAGAATTTTCTAGCTTACAGACCACTCAACAGATTTTTGTGCGCAATAAAACTTTTTATAGGAAATTGAACGCTCTACAAAAAAAGTCTATTATCATTTTTTGATAAATCTCACTGTTCGAAAGTTATTTGAGTTTCAAGTCAAAATTATAGTAAATTTTGAGATCTTTTCACTTTTCCGGTGAAACTATCAGTCTCATTACAAAATGTCAAAGAAACTTTTTTGTAGGTAATTTTACTCCTTACAAATTATTGCAAATAAATTTTTTTGAAATCTCGCATTGTTTTTAATTTATTTTCATTTCACTGTCAAGCTCTTCAAATTAATCAGAAATATATTTTTCAAAGAGCTTGACATTGAAATGGAAATAACTTGAAAACAACGCAGAAT
The DNA here is from genome assembly GCF_029852145.1 of Microplitis mediator. Classification (NCBI taxonomy): domain Eukaryota; kingdom Metazoa; phylum Arthropoda; class Insecta; order Hymenoptera; family Braconidae; genus Microplitis; species Microplitis mediator. Next base: position 7,317,538 of record NC_079974.1, on the reverse strand, counting down.
TTTTCCCGTGATATTTAAATGGAAAATAGATAAATGGATTAAGACAAACCTTAATATAATTATTAAGAGCTTGGAATGGTACCAAATTTTTTATTTTTAGTTATACTTTCAATTTTTGGAAACCATAAAAAGAGAAATTATTTTTTTTTTTTTGAAACTCCCTAATATATATTATATATATATATATTAGACCGATTCAAAAAAATTGACTATTTTTATTTTATCAAGGACACATACACGATAGGTTCTGTAGGATAAAAGAAGACACCTGTTAAAATTTGACCACTTGATATCAATATTAAGAACTTCCTAATTGTGATTTTCTATTTTCCATTTAACTAACATAGACAAAAAAGTTCCGAATTTTATACCTCGGTAATGGCTGATTGTACAAATAAGCCCAGGATACATTTTTGTAGGAAACTTAACGCTCTACACACAGAAAAAAAAATCTGTCTTTCGGTTGACCCTGCGGGCCAGCCCTAAAACTTCCCGATGTTTTTGAGCTTCTTGATCTCGAAAACATTGTTGTGAATGCATTTTCGAGCTCCTCGAGCTCGAAGATACCTTTTTTCCCTTTTTTATGAGCTTTTCAAGCTCAACAGGGTTACGTTTTATGTTCAAGTTTAAAAATTTAGAATCTAAAATAATAACCCGATGAAAAAAGATTTTGTCTAATCATATATGATTATTTATGTTCATATATATGATCATATATGATTATATATAATCATATATGAAGTTATATATAATCATGCATGATTATATATGGGGTCATAAAAAATTATATATAATTATATATGACCCCATACATAATTAGATCTGATCATACCTGGCTGTTATAACCCCATATATAACCATACATAAGTCTATATATGATCAGATCTATTTATATGTAAGTCTATATATAGTTAGATCTGATCATACCTGGCTGTTATAACCCTATATAAAACCATATATGTCCATTATCTGTACCCGTATTTAAAAAATACAGGCCACCCATTCGTGCTGAGCTCTTAGGCATGTAGGCTAATCTTACGCCGGTATTTCGCATTGACATAACAAGCCGAAAATTTATAACATTTTCCGATGTCTTCTTACTATTTGAGAAAACACATCAAATTCTATCATACGATTATACTTTGACAGCTTGATCATGTTGAATTCAGCTATGTCTGTGATTTTCAACTTCCAGAATAACTTTTTTCAAATAATTTGTTAGCCAATCTTAATTTTACGGATTTTCCGCAACTTTTATTCTTAGAGATTGGGTTAAGCTTGGCATTGACAGCTAAATTGACAGCTCTTATTTTCATAATAATTTTGGCAATCTACAATTTGAACATTACTGATTGCTGAATACTACCGATCACAAGCATAGTTTTTTTTTCCTTTTTTTTTTTTACATGTATTAGTTTTTCCCTTCCTTAAGAAGTCCCTGGACCTATTTGGCCTTTAAAGAGCGTTGATATAGAAGGGGAAAAACTCACACATGTAAAAAAAAAACTAAGCTTGCAAACTGATTCAGCAATCAGTAACGTTCAACTCGTAGATTGACAAAATTAAAATGACAATAATAGATGTCATTAATTCTGCCAAACTTAACCCAATCTCTAGGAATAAAAGTTGCGGGAATTCCGTAAAATCATGATTGGCTAACGGATTATTTGAAAAAGTTTATTCTGCCTTATGATAGAATTCTAAGTGTTTTCAGACAGTAAGTATGCGTCGGGAATTGTCGGAATTTTTAGGCTTGTAACGTCAATGTGTGATACTGGCGTGAGATTAGCCTAGATGCCTAAGTGATCAACATAAACGGGTTGCCCGTATTTTTTTAACGGGCACAGACATTGAAGTAACGTGGGAATTCTGCCTCTTTAGCAAAAACTGTTAGAATTTCTTCTTCAAACGGGCTCAAGAGTAATTAACAAGAGAAATGAACCTGATTAACATAAACGGGTAGCACGTATTTCTCAATAGCCAGAGATATTGGAATAATGGGTGAATTCTGCCCGTTTAGCATAAACAGGTGACCCATATTTTTTTAAACTGGCCTAAAATACAGCGTGTCGAAAGAAATGTGTCCACTTACTATTAACGGGTAGCCTTTTTTCTTTGAACCGGCGCGCATATGGGAGCTACTGAAGAATAATGCAGGCAGAGAATTTTTGTGTAAAAATTACCCATAAAGTTTGGTACTACAAGGACATATAGCCAGTAACTGTTACTATGTTGTTAGTCGAAATTGCACTTCATTTACATGCGATATATCGAGCAGTATATTTTACAATGTGCATGAGAAAAGTTGAGATTTTTTCCACTTGTCCTCACAGTATCATATTTTTTGGGTAATTTTATAGGAATCAACAGTTAAAGAAGAGTAAAGAAATGTCTGTGTCCGTAGGTGTGTGAGTGTGTGTTAACATTACCATAAAAATAAACACTTTTAGACATTTCATGTAAAGAGAAATTTAATTCCATGTAGAACGTAAAGAGTGAGATAACATAAGTTTTTAAATATTTAAAATACAAGATTAACAAAAAGCTTAAGTAATTAAATTTACTTCTATTATTATTTATTTTTTCTTTGTAGAAGCTCTAAATTTTTTTTTGAAATGGATATTTTTGAAATTTGAAATTTTTTATTTTCAGGTCCTTTATTTTCCTTTTCATCAAGAGCACCTGTAAATTAAATTTAAGCTCCTTGTACTTAACGTAAAATTTTACACCAGCCACAAAAATTACACGGAGAAAAAAATATTGTGATTGGAACGATCTACTGGATAGTGATTTGCGAATTGTGAAGGGAGTGGTCTGTAGAGCTACGCTCGCAATCTATTTTAGTCCCATTCACGATCCGTATTGCGATCAGCACTATATGTTTTAATACTCATACTAACCCTCGAACAGCTAAATGAGTATCGCGACAGTCAGTATACTGTATCGCGCTGATCACAAAATATTTTTCTCCCTGTAAAGGATATTAAAAAAATTCAAAATTTTCAAGTGATTTTCAACTTGCTGTAACTCGGAGGGAAATAGGCGTACAGTAAAAACAAAAAAAAGAAGATTGTAGCTTCAAATGTCAGGTTTTCTGATCTGGATTTGAAATTTGTTTATCATATACGGTTTCGAAGTAATTATAAGAAAATTACCGCTAAACAAAATTTCCAAATATTTACTGGTCTTAAAAACGGTCTATGAGCTTCAATAATTTTTTTTTATGATCTTACTTTAAAGCTCTTTTAGGTATTCTAATGTCTTTTAATTTACCGCCTTTCAAAATTAGCTACGATTATTTTGCGCAGCGTTATCAACGATCAAAGAGAAAAAATCAAATTTGTCTTTGAAAATCTACAACTTTGGACGTTTTGATCGTACAGAGAATGGAAGTGGGGAGTTGAGCACCTACAAAACATTCTCTATCCCATTCGAAAAAAAAATATATATCCGGATACATCCGGGCAAATCTGGAATATGTTGCATATATTGCAAATATATGTCTCATATATACAAATTTGCCTGGATATATCCGGATATATATTTATAACTTCCCGCTAAGAAAATCGACGATTTTCGAAAAATTGGGAAGTTATTGTTGTCACCCCGATTTGCGAAAATCGAAATTCCATCAGATGTCGACGTTTTGAGGTCCTACGAAGCTATTCTGACTATTTATAGAATGATGTCCGAGTGTCTGTATGTATGTATGTGTGTGTGTGTGTGTGTGTGTGTATGTGTGTGTGTGTGTGTGTGTGTGTGTGTGTGTGTGTGTGTGTGTGTGTGTGTGTGTGTGTGTGTGTGTGTGTGTGTGTGTGTGTGTATGTATGTGTGTGACCGGTCTATAACTTTTTAATAAACCGATTTTGATGGTTAGGGCGGCAATCGAAAGAGCTTGTTGTCCATCAACTTTTCTGAAAATTTCAGATCATTTGATCAAGTAGACTCAAAAATATTGGCGAATTACGGAAAAAAAAATTTTTATTTTTAGTTTTTTATTGATTTCTCAGATACGACTTAAACGATCGACTTCAAAATCTAATCAGCTCTAGAACTCAATAAAACACGTCGATTGCCGCCTCAACCATCAAAATCGGTCAATTCGTTCGTGAGATATCGTGGGAGAAAGAAATGCTAAAAACGGTTTTTTTCGAAAACAATGGGATACAAAAGTATTTTCGAGCTCGAAAATGTATTCACAACAATGTTTTCGAGCTCAAGGAGCTAAAAAAAAGCGGGAAGTTTTAGGGCTGGCCCGCAGGGTCAACCGATAGACAGATTTTTTTTTTTCAATTTTTTTCATGGATTAAGGTTTTTGATCGAAGAGACAAGGATCATCGCTATAAAAACCCCTTTACATTTAACAAACAGAATAAAAATTGAAAAATCGCTCATTACGCGATTTCAGGCGAAAGCGATAAATTCGAAGCTTCGGGGCACTAGCAAAAAAAATTCGCAGCGCTTCGAAATTATTATGGGTTTTTTAGGACACTTTAAAGTAAAAAAATTACCGACGATATACCATTATATCCAGAGTTATACAAAGATATTGAAATATTCTTGAATATACGAATTTAGACTTATTTTTTAATCAACATTGTCGCTTCGAAAGAAATTTTTTCATCAAAAGTCACTAATTGTGTCTTATGGAGAATGTTTCGCAGTTTTCAAAACCCTACTTCCATTTCCTGCACGATCAATATGTCCCAAGTTATTGATTGTCAAAGTCAAAATGGACTTCTTTGCTTTGATCGGCGATAACTCTGCGCCAAATCGTCGTAGTGATTTTTAATATTCCTTAATTTTTGTGTCTAGTGTATTATTCTAAATAAATCATACTATACTCATTCAATATACTTAAGGATTTCCGTGACTGAGTGCTGGACATTGTCGATGTAGTGGTATATACAGCTGTTTTAAATTGTGACACTTGGTGATGTGACTCATTACTCGAGGAATCTAAATAAGAATACCGTAGTTATAATAATGAATCAACATTTTTTAACCGTATAATTTCGAGACTCAAAAAAAGCACTGTGAACAGCAAAATATTGCTGCCCAAAATTATGACTACAAACAATAACTTTTTTATTGAGAATTGCTTTGTTCGTAAATGATATTTTATATACATATAATAATAAGAAAAAGTAGCAGTCACAATTTTTTATTCATCTCGGTATAAAAGTGGTTTCAAAATTACCGGTTTTTAGTGACTTAGTAGAGAGCATCGTTAATGTGCCTTTATGAACGGCAGAATATGATGGTGGAACCAGTGGAATCGGAGTATACTCTGACCTCTGACCTTTAAGTAATAGAATTTTATAGTGTTGTATGGAAATCTAACTATTGGATTGATTCTCAAAATATATATATATATATATATATATATATATATATATATATATATATATATATATATATATATATATATATATATATATATATATATATAGGGGAAGGGGGGGCAAAACGGGATACTTAACAAAAAATTTAGTTTTTAGGGACATAAATATCGTAAATTGGCTTCATTTTGATTCTATTTGAAATAAATATAACGAATTTTAGACTGCCATAAGAAAAAAATTTTTTATTTTTTGCGGGCAAAATGGGATACCCTAAAAAAAAGTAAAAATTTTTTTTTTTTTTCAAGTGAATAAAATTGATGTAATAATGTCTTTCTAAATTGATGTAAGTAATAAAATTTACTCTCAACATATTTTTAAAGAAGTTTTTCCTTGTTATTTCTTTCCAAAATTTGAAATTGGCGCCAATATTATACTTTTCGCAAAAAATATAAAAATGTTTTTTTTAGCTTTTAATAGTGTAAAATGATACTAGATGTTATTTTTGACCATTTTCGAAAGTTTTTCGAGACAAAAAAATTTTGACGAAATTTTGAGGGTATCCCATTTTGCCGGCCTATCCCGTTTTGCCCCCCTTACCCTATATATATATATATATATATATATATATATATATATATATATATATATATATATATATACACATATATATCTATATTAGGGCGATTCATTTCCGCAAAAGTTTTTTTTTTTAAGTGCTCAAGCAAAATCTCAATCTACGTCGAGAAAAAAAATTCTCACCAAATATGAGCTCTCAATTTTAATGCTACGTACTTTCCATTTGATTTCAAAGATTTCCAATTTAAAATACTCATAAATTAAATTATTTTTTTTTTTACTTTCTAATACTCAGCTGCGTTTCATGATATCAACGCGGTTTTGGTCGCAAATTGTAGGGCATTTGGTGTTCTTCAAAAGTGTCCATAGTTACTTAGCTGCAATTCCAGCTGTTTCACTTGTGTCCGTTGCGGAACTCATTTTTCCTATGAAATTGACCTTTATTGGCTTGCAGAACGTAAACCAATAAAAGTACACTAAAAATAGTAATGGGAATTTTATAGGGAATTTTATTTTCATCAAAAAAAGTCCCATGAGTCAAGTCGGTAAAGTCCATAGTTTCCGAGTTATAGTCATTTTAATAATTTGAAAAATAAAATATCAATTGTAATTTTTTTTTTTTATATATAAAATTTCGCGGAAATGAATCGCCCTTTTATATATATATAATAAGGTTGGCCAAAAGAAACTAATTTTTTTATGAAAAAGAAACTGGTGAAGTTTGAGCTATTAATATTAATACTAAAAGATGTCTCTTTGTCATTTTTGCTTTCCCAATTAAATAACATCGCACAGTAAAAATCTGGGCAACGGTTAGCCCTGTGGGTCAACCTCAAAACTTTCCGCTGTTTTTGAGCTTCTTGAGCTCGAAAGCATTATTGTGGATACAATTTCCAGCTCTTTAGTCTCGTCAATACTTTTGAGAGAAATAGTTTTCAATTAACTTTTCAAGATCAAACAAGTTACGTTTTATGTTGAAGTTTGAAACTTTAAGAATCGTGAGTAATTAATGAACAAGTGTTTTTGAATTGTTTATTTCCAATTATGTTCAATACCATGAATGTTTTAAGCGTTTCAGTGAGATCCAAAGTTGATTAGATTTTAGAATCAATTGATTGAGCTTATCTGTACAATAAGCCATTGACGAGGTATAATATTCTAAACTTAAATTTTTTTTTTCCCCGTGATATTTGAATGGGAAATCAAAAATCACAAAGAGTTACCTCTTAATACAGTAGAACCTCGATAACTCAAACCTCGATAAGTTCAAAACCTCTGTAACTTAAAAATTTTTTTGATTCCCTTCCCTTCACAGCTTAAAACCTCTATTACTTAAAGTACAAAACCTCGATAACTCAAACAATTATTTTGAGCATTGCCCTCGATAACTTAAAATAATATTTTGGTGACCTCCATAACTTAAAGTAATATCATTGAGTCATCGTATTAAGTATGTATGCAAACAAAAGGTTTCGCCAAAAGCTTAATTGATTTTCACTTTAGTCTTTCAATTAATCGGGAACTAGGGAAATAAAGGATAAAGGGGAGGGGGAGGACCTTTACTCAGTAGGAATTTTCATATAAGAGTAAATATATATGTATAAATAAATAAAAATCTATCATTTCTATTGAATTATATGTATCTTTTTCACACTCAAGTTTCCAATCAATAAACCTCGTTAAGTTAAAAATTTTACTTTAATAACCTCTCTAACTTAAACTCTCGATAAGTAAAAAACTCGATAACTCAAATTTTTTTACGTTTCCCTTGAATTTTAACTTATCGAGGTTCTACTGTATTAATATTAATAGTCCAAATTTCACCAGAATTTTTTTTTCATTATCTTTAACTTAAATATACTTTAGAAGATACTATTGTAAACAAAGAAATCCTGAAAAATTCAGGTGAATATGTCAATAAATGAGCTGGCGCACGAGAGGTCCCCTTTCCCATTTAAAATACATACTCTTAAAAAATGAATTAGTGAAATTCACTGCAAATTAGTTAATATGTGCTGGGAACGAGCTATAAGTATACCACTGGTTGAATTTGTGGAATACTTATAGCTGGAGAAATAGTGACTATCAACTGGTTCGCAGTGAATTTCACTATAATTCAATTTTAGAGTGTAGGTGTTACATTCAAAAGAAATCATTTTATTTATTTTTATATTTTTATTTCGCGATTATAAGTATCGATCAATCCGATTTCCATATTATTTATAAAGATGCGGGATTTGGAGAATCCCAAGCAACCGCAGTGTCAGCATTCAATGTTAGGTTGATGATTTTGGATTATTAGGTTGTCGGTACCCTAGTAGGAAGAAACCACTGGAAAAAGCTTGGATCAGGCTTTGGCCCAACGTCATGCCAAAGTTTCGATCCTTGGCGTAAGCCATTAGGTTAGAATTGATTCAAACCTTGGATGATGTCCATGCTTCAAGCCTCGGAAAATAAAATATCGAGCATTAGCTAAGCCTTAAGAATCGAAAAATCAAGCCTCGGCCAAACCTCGGGAAACAGAAAATCGAGCCTGGGCCAAATTTCGGGGAACAAAAAATCTGAGGCTCACCCAATGCTCGATTTCAAATATCAATAATTAAATTAATAAATATAATTTAAAAAAATTCGATCACACTATCATCGACATTACATTTGAGTGTAATTAAGTAACTACTGAATTAATGGGATATAACGAATAAAAATATTAGGGCGCTACCAGGGCTCGAACCGAGATCCTTCTGATTACTAGGCCGGGGTGTTATCCACTGTGCTAAATCTGATGATCAGAAACTCATGACTTTTTTACTTCAAGATCATGAAACCAAAAATTAAGAAAAACAAAATTTTTCCATGTATTTTTAATGGATTAGGGGACCCCCGTGCGCTAGCTCAATTTTTGAGATATGGAGCTGAAATTTGATGCGAATTTTCTTTGGTTATTGGAGTATCTTCCGAGATACAGAGGAGAAGAGGGCACAGTGGGCCCCTCTGGGCAAAATAGGTCCGTTCAAATTTTCAAAACTTCAAAAAATGTGGGGGCAACGTGGGCCTCTCAAAATTTTTTGTACATCAATAAATTCGGAAAGATAATAAGCTTATCGAAATTTCTTATGTAATGAGGGCTAAAATATACCACCAAAACTGTTTATTAAATATAATTCATTAAGAAAGTTAAAGACAATAAAATTACGTTTTAAAGTTATATAGCAACAGACTATTAAAATGACTTATATATTATTAAAATACGATTCTTTTATAGTTATTTATAAATATCGCACGTGTAAAGAATAAAAAATATCAAATCTGAAATTTTTTGGAGGGCCGTCTGTGCCCTTAATTTTCGATTTTTTAATTTAATGGACGCAGCATAATGAAGTAAAAATAACTATCAAGGGCCTAAAAAGAAGTAAACGCGTAAAAAAAATTAATGATATGATAATTATTTTTCTTAAGGGGTCCACTCTGCCCCCTTCTCCCCTATTTATTAAAAAAAAAAAGTTTTTTTCTGACATTCATGGAATTCAATAATTTTATTGGTTAACATTTACGAGCTTTCATATGAATGTTGGTTGTAATTGTTGCCATAGGTTTTTTTCGGAACCTCCTGTAATTCAATGACAGCTGGTACGAACGGTGCATTAACAGGCGGATGTTGATCAACTATCAGAAAAAATAATGATAATTAATTAATGTTACAGAGTTTGCCGGTTGTTAAGCTAATAGTGCATGTATCATAACGCGAAGTGTTTGAGGTAGCGCATCACTCTCATGTCAAAATCCAGCAATTTTCCAGATTTAAATTGCCTCTGTTTCATTTATTTTGTATTTGTAAGATACTACAAATAATAAAACCCTAAAATTCCTATAATTAAGCCCTAAAATTCAAGTAACTAAACTCTCTAGAAACGAATTAGTGAAAATCACTATTTCACAGTGAATAGTCACTTATTGCTACTGCAAAGTATACCACTATTTAAATTAGTGATATACTTGTCACTAGCAAATAATGAATAGTCACTATTTTCACTATTTCAGATTTAGGAGAGAAAGTAATAATAAAACTAATAGCAATAATTTTTTTATTTATTCATTAAATTTTAATTCCTCCGATAGGATACTTAAATAATAGTTTGTTTTATGTTTTTGAATAAGTGATGTAAGGCGTGCACTTTTGGATTTACCAAATTTTTTTTTTAATGCCAATTCCTTTCGTTTTGGGTATGATCGCGTTGCGAGTATCTTTCTTGTATGTTATAACAAAAATGATATAATCAAAAAAACGACCTTATGGTCATGATGGGCGTTTTCCTACGATCAGTGAAACCCTTTATCAAATTATACTGAAACACTTATTCTGACTAAAATATTTTTAAGATCTGGCAAAGGTCTTATCAGGTCAAGCTTATTCCAAACAAGGCCCAGACAAGAATTTCCTGACAATAAAGTGATGCAGATGTAGCACTAATGATCTATAATACCTTTCTCAGAATAGCCGTATTTGGTCTTTGCCAGGATTTTCTCATCAAATTCGTACATGAGTTCCCTTATTACTACTTATTGTAAAGAAATATTTAATATAAAAAAAAAAAATTAAAAAATTTAGTTAAATCCGGAGAGTGATGTGATGTATTAAGAGCATTACTTATAGTAAGCAAATATGTTTTTAATTGGTGAAAAAATCCCGGCGTCTGCTAGACTCGAACCCGCTTCCTCCGATTCAAAGTCCTAGATGCTATCTACTATGCTGACCCAAGTATCTGATCGCGTAAGCGTAAATAGTATTTTTATTCTGATATCAAAAAACAACTGATGAATAAAGAAATAACCAGTGATGCAATAATTGACATATGATTGATATGAATATATTAAATACAACTTTTTCATTAATAAGAATATTCTCATGTCATCTTGAGATATTAATAGCAGAGATATTAATGAAAGAAAAATATAAGATAACAATGACAAGAAAGAAATAAATAAATAAATAAAATAAAGAAATAAATAAATGTTTTTAAAAGATCAGAAGTTGAATAAAATTGGACAAAAACGACCGTAAAGTGTATTAGGGGCAAGGATTGATTTTTTCGGAAGAAAATTCCCAATTTTTAAATATAGTGAAACCTAAACCTACAATTAACCTTCGCACTAAGACAATCTATAGATAAACTGAGAAAAATATCGATAGCCCGAACTGAGAATCGAACCTAGACCATGTCGGTATCGCGCCGAGTGCTCTACCAGTTGAGATATCCGGTACTATACTATCTTCCGTTCAATTTGATCTAAAATTGTCTATAAGGCTATCTATATTTTTCTAAGTTTATCTATAAATTGTCTTATTGCGAAGATTAATTGTAGGTTGAGGTATCACTATATTTAAAAATTGGGAATTCTCTTCCGAAAAAATCAATCCTTGCCCCTAATACACTTTACGGTCGTTTTTGTCCAATTTTATTCAACTTCTGATCTTTTAAAAACATTCCAAAAATACTTCAGCGCAAAGTCATAAAAAATAAGCCAAATTTAGAATTTTCAGTGTTTTCAATCGTAAAAAAAAAAAAAATATAAAGGAAAGTCGGCACAAAATGGGAATCGCGAGGTTAAATACTGTCTTGGTTGAAGTTTTTTTTTAAAACAAAAAAATAAGAATCGAAGGTGTCGAACTTCGAAAAAATAACGGTTTTATTGAAAAAACTGAAATATTTCATATATCGTGACTTTCGAAACATTTTTTGTATTTTTTTCTGAAAACTACATTTAAAAACACAAATTTTGAAAAAAAAAGTGCTGAAAGATTAGATTTTGAGAAAGTTATAGCAATAAAAAAAAAAAAAAGAGCGGTTTTTTTCAAAAATTCGTAACTTTTTTTGGGTTGGGTAAAAAAATCTGAAAAAATCTAGAAAAATGTCTTTGGTAGGATACAAAATGATAAAAAAGTTTCAGCGAAATCGAAGGGGGTCGGGTCGAAACCTCGGTGATTTGGCATGGAATGCCTCAGTTATACTACTAACCTGAATTATTGTCATTATCAGCAACAACAGGGATTTCATGTTCTTCAACTAATTGATTGTCAATCTCGGAATCATCATCACTGGGGCTCTCAAACTGTGGTGACTTTTTTTTAACGATTAAACTTGCCCTTGTCAAAAAGTAATTGATGGACTTCGTGTCGGCCATCATATAACTTTCGAAATTCTTTAAGTTTATATAAATAATCACTAGGCCGAGTGTCTACGTCACGACCTTCTTCTATCGATTGTAACTTGATTTCACCAGATTCCAGGTTACGCTTGATATGATCTGATATTTACAGAAGGCAGATAAATAGCTAGATAGGAAAAGATAGGATAGGATAGGATAAGATAGGTTAGGATAGGATAGGATAGGATAGGATATGATAGGATAGGATGGGATAGGATAGGATAGGATAGGATAGGATAGGATAGGATAGGATAGGATAGGATAAGATATGATAGGATATGATAGAAAAGAATAGGATAGAATAGAATAGGATGGATCTATAGGTAGGTAGATAGATAGATAGATAGATAGATAGATAGATAGATAGATAGATTGATTGATTGATTGATTGATTGATTGATTGATTGATTGATTGATTGATTGATTGATTGATTGATTGATTGATTGATTGATTGATTGATTGATTGATTGATTGATTGATTGATTGATTGATTGATTGATTGATTGATTGATTGATTGATTGATTGATTGATTGATTGATTGATTGATTGATTGATTGATTGATTGATTGATTGATTGATTGATTGATTGATTGATTGATTGATTGATTGATTGATTGATTGATTGATTGATTGATTGATTGATTGATTGATTGATTGATTGATTGATTGATTGATTGATTGATTGATTGATTGATTGATTGATTGATTGATTGATTGATTGATTGATTGATTGATTGATTGATTGATTGATTGATTGATTGATTGATTGATTGATTGATTGATTGATTGATTGATTGATTGATTGATTGATTGATTGATTGATTGATTGATTGATTGATTGATTGATTGATTGATTGATTGATTGATTGATTGATTGATTGATTGATTGATTGATTGATTGATTGATTGATTGATTGATTGATTGATTGATTGATTGATTGATTGATTGATTGATTGATTGATTGATTGATTGATTGATTGATTGATTGATTGATTGATTGATTGATTGATTGATTGATTGATTGATTGATTGATTGATTGATTGATTGATTGATTGATTGATTGATTGATTGATTGATTGATTGATTGATTGATTGATTGATTGATTGATTGATTGATTGATTGATTGATTGATTGATTGATTGATTGATTGATTGATTGATTGATTGATTGATTGATTGATTGATTGATTGATTGATTGATTGATTGATTGATTGATTGATTGATTGATTGATTGATTGATTGATTGATTGATTGATTGATTGATTGATTGATTGATTGATTGATTGATTGATTGATTGATTGATTGATTGATTGATTGATTGATTGATTGATTGATTGATTGATTGATTGATTGATTGATTGATTGATTGATTGATTGATTGATTGATTGATTGATTGATTGATTGATTGATTGATTGATTGATTGATTGATAGACTGGTTGGTACTAACTCATAAGGTTCATTGGTTTTGGGCGTTTAGGTAAATTGCGGACAAGATCGGCATGGTATGATTCACAAACATTATTTGTTTCGTTGATTAAACGGTAAGCTGAAAAATCTTGAGGCCCTCTTTTATCGATCCAATATTTTTTTTAATATGTTGTGAGTGGCTTGAAAATCTCTGAAAGATCAGTTGGCAGCTTTCTCAAGAAAACCAGATAGCCCTCTTTGATTTTTGTTGCAGGAAGAAGAGATACGACCATTAGTCTTCTTAATTGCTGTCTTGCGGCCTCGTCATTTTTTATTTTTTTCCAAACACCCAGTTGTGCTGCATTTTTCTGTATGGCCTATTTCATAATTTATATTCATATTTATCTGATGCCAATTTATTATAAAAAAATTTGGGGAAACATGTTTCTTTATGCCCTGGCGGTTTCGAATCACCCTGGAAACAGCCTGGAAACACCCTGGGAGTGGAAACAGGGTGGAATCACGGTGGATCCAGGGTGGTTACACGCTGGGTTTGTGCCATTTTATCACCGTGTATACACCTTGGAATCAGGGTGGGTACACCGTGTACCTACCCTGATTCCACGGTGTATCCACGGTGAATACGCGATGTACGTGGAATCGCGGTGGGTACACCGTGTAACCGACGTTAAATCAGGGTGGTTACACCGTGTAACCACCCTGATTTCACGGTGATAAAATGAAAAAAAGCCCAACGTGTAACCACCCTGATCCACCGTGATTCCACCCTGTTTCCAGGGTGTTTCCAGGGTGATTCAAAACCGCCAGGGTGGATCAGTCCTAAAACGTCTGTCTAATGAAAAGTCCATGAACTCAAAAGCACGCTTGCTAACTTGAAAACATTGTTTGTATTAGATCGAAGAAAAAGGAATCCATGTATAAAATAAGTTCTGTCGTACTACAGTCAAACTCTATTAACTCGGACATTTAGTTCACAATGGAGCGAAAATTTCTTGGAATTTTCGAGTCAACGGGTGCCCCTTCTTTCTTAAAAAGTCTACCATGACGTATGCGCTCTTACACCACATGAATGTTGCACACATAAATATACAGACACATACAAATGTAAAGCATCGGGTTAAACAGCGTAGCTCATAGTGGGGGGTCAAGATTTAGAGAAAGTTCCAAGATTTGCAATATTAAGTACCCATAAGAAGGGAGATTCAAAAGTAATCAACGTATTCAAAAGCATCGGAAAGAATTACAAAATTTTTTTTTTAATCGTTTTAAATCGTTTCTTTTAATCAGGGTAAGGTATGGAATATTTATCACCTGACAATGATGAAAAAAACATCCTTTAATTTCTGCATGCGGCATACATTTTTTCAAGGCATTTCTTGAAGCGATCTCAAAGTCTGTCATAACAACATTTTTAAAACTTTTAAAATCTTTGAAAATAATATCAAAGACACTTTGATAAGTCGCTTCCGTCTTATGACTCATTAGTATCCATGCCACAGGAAATGGCTATAAATGTAAAAAGAAAAAATTTATGTGTGACCACATTCAAAATAAATAATTACGTACATCATGACATTAAATTACTAAGCATAAATAGCACCGGAAATCAGTAAATAAAAAATGCCTTTTGTGATATTTACACGGAGAAAGTAGGTGCTGCAACAGGACGCATTTCTGTGAGAGCAACAGGACAAAATCCAGTTGTAACAACAGAATTGTTATTTTACAGTCACAGGACACGTCCTGTGGAAGCAACAGAACAAAATTCTGTTGCAGCAACAGGATTTTTTGTGAAATCAATAAAATAAGAAACAAGTTTCATGTACCAATTTTTTTCGTCAGTACAGTAAAATTTCAAAATTTCAAAAAAAATGAAGTTTGGGAAAAAATTAAATTTTTGTTTTTAAATTTTTAATTTTTTTCATAATTTGAATTTTTTTTAAATTTAATTTTTTTTTTAATTTGAAATTTTACTATACTGACAAAAAAAATTGGTACGTGAAACTTGTTCCTTATTTTATCTATTCCACAGGAAAAATCCTGTTGCTGCAACAGGGTTTTGTTCTGTAGCACCTACAGGGTGTGCCCTATTGCTGTAACATGAAAATCCTGTTGCTACAACAAAATTTTGTCCTGTTGCAGCACCTAATTTTTTTTCCGTGTATGTTACATAGAAACTCTATCTATAATACGTAAGAAAAATTCCTATTTCAACATATAAATTATTCCTATGTTGACACAAGAACCCTCGCAGATTTGAATCACGGTGAAAACACAATGGGTTTGTTCCATTTTACCACTGTGATTACGTGGTATATCCACCGTGATTCCACAGTAGCTTGACCACTGTGTATACACGATGTTTCCACTGTGATTACGCGGTGGATACACTGTGGAACCACGGTAGTAAAATAGCACAAAGCCACCGTGGAATCACGGTGGATACACCGCGTAATTACCGTGGAAACACCGTGTATACACAGTGGTTAAGCCACCATGGAATCACGGTGGATACACCGCGTAATCACAGTGGATACACTGTGTATACCCGGTGGTGAAATGGAACAAACCCACCATGTAACCACGGTGGATCCACGGTGTTTACAGTTCTACGGTGTTTCCACCGTGATTCAAATTTGCGAGGGAATATTTTAAATTTGAACATAACAATATATATATTGAGACAATGTGAATTGTCTTCGTCGCCTTCAGCCTTGCGGTTCCCGCTTTTTTTCCGTCTCGTTGCCGTCTAATGTCACATGTCATAGTGCCGTGGTCACATGACAACCCCTTACGTTGACGCATGCCGTTAGGAAGAGGTGGGGACAGTCAGGAGGCGAGCCCGATGCCCAAAAAATTATCCGTCACCACTTCGATCCTGGATCCGTTAACGTTCATACGTTATTAACTGTTATACTTGCAATATTTTATATTCTGTAAACTGCATAATTTTCCGGGCAATTAACTTGCAACCTAGTATTCTTTCTTTGTACTGTTTATTAGTAATTAATTATAATTAAACTTAAGCATATTTAAAATATTATACGTTACCGGCGATATATTCGCGGTAATAATATCATAAATTAAATAATAAAATCAGTGTATTAATTGGCGTGCTTCCACGTGGCCACTGATTGGCACCCGGCATTCCAACCAGGACCAATATTGTACTTTGAAGGAATTTAATTGTAAGTAGTTGAATTTGTTACGATTGGCAATAAAATTGCATATTATCCTGATAAATTCCCTATATTATTCACCACCTTATTCTATCCCTATCCTATATTGCTGGTAAGAGTGCCTAAAAGTTTGATTTAACTATTCTAAATTGAGTTACAAGTAGTAATTTGATTATTAATAAAATACTCTAGAATAATAATACCATCTATAATAATATAATAAGCCGTGAGGTAAGTTGATAAACTTTTGATACGTTGCCGGTCTTGAATAAGTGCGGGTCTTTTGCTTTGCAAGAACCCCAGCCCACTGCTCTGTCCAGCATAAATAAAAATTTCGTAGAGGCCAGCCTAAGCCAGGGTTCAACCCGCGAATTCTGGTGGCTGCTGGTGAAAATCGCGAAGATAATAAGCGATTTGTCTCAACTGGCGCTCGAACAGGGACTTTGCAGTAGTTCAAATCGGCAACGAAAAATTTTATTAATTTTTCTCACGGCTTTTCTTGAAATCTTTACCAAAATTTCTATTCACCAATTAAATTTCTTACCAGTATTAAAAATTTTATTCCCTACATCCATCTTCATTATTTTCCATCATTCATTATTCATCTAATTTCATAAAATATTTAATTACTTCCCCTATTTATTTATTTATTAATCCTATTTATTTATTTATTATAAATTATTTAGAAACTGTCATTGTAATATTGTGTGCCGGTTTTGTTCCATCAGATTTTCGTGCGTTGTAACCTTGAGCATATACTAGCTATACGCGTCGTAACACGAGACATTAGTATTTATTTGCTTTACAGCTTACAGTCTCTACTCAAGTATAAAGACAACCTAAAGTAAATAATAAAATAAATACTTAAAATTTTAAAATAAAATTTTGTCCGCAGTAAATAACTTTCTTTCTGATACAAAAGATTACAAACGTTTCCGGTTTAAAATAAAATATCTTTTGCTCGACAAAATAATTAAACAAACTTCAAATAAAATCTTTGCAGCAATAAATAATAATTTATTAGTCATCAAGTATTGTAATAGCCAAAATAAATTACTAATTATTCAATAAATAAATAATCTTTACAGCTTTGAATTAAATTCTATTTTAATAACGGTTGCTGAAATAAATTTATTTATAATCTGATTAGTTTGGATTAAATAATAAAATCGATAATAAAATCTTGATATATTATTCCTGCAAAGAAGTTATTTTCGGAAAACTTTTTGTCGAATCATGACATTACAAAGGACACCGATCCCGCAGTCACTTCCTTCGGTTACCTCCGCTAACAACCCCGTTGATCTTTTACATTTCCCTACTACATCGGGCGCGGCAATTGCAAGTACGAGTGCAATGGACGATCTCGCCAACCTAATGCCAAACAATGATTTCCACAACAGTACTATATGTACCCAAAGTCACCCTGTAAATCATAATCATAATGTTTCGACTACCAGTGTGACCGGTAACGTTAATGTTAACCCTCACAACGTTAGTGGGGTTGCGCCAATTTCTGAAGCTCAAAATACGACCTCCGTCGCCGTATTACAAAACGTAGTTTCGGGACTACGAACAGAAATTGAAGCCCTGCAAGCCGAACGTCAACATTTGCTTCGGATTTCGAGTACGGTTTTACGACCCCCGGGTGCACAACTACCACCCCCGAATTTTCAGTCAAATGCGTCAAGTATTTTGATGCCGAGAGAATTATTTCCTGCTGCTACTGTGACGTCACAGGCAGCAAACCCCCTCTCTAATACTCACATGAATATACACTCACACGCATTTATCCCGGCAACGCAAGCGAGCGGGCAGCAGTTCACCATGCCGAGTTTACCTGCGCGTGAACCGTACGCGCACCCGATGATCCCACCACCAATTCAAATGTTACCACCGCATATGAACTTTCAGCCCTCACTTCCATGCACAAACATACAATCACACAATGGTAATAACATACCAGCATACGCGCCCATGTACTCACGACCCTCATATCCACCAGCACAGCAGTCAGCATGGTGTAATACATACACAGTTCCAGCGGGAAATTCAAACACGAGTGGTTCTAATTCTATGCGGTTATATGATCTTAGTCGCCTCGTAAAATCTTGGAATATTTCGTTTCCTTCTCGTGATCGAACTTCTCCAATTGACGCAAAGAAATATTTAAAAATAATCGAGCAGCGGATGGTCAGCAACGACATTTCCTTCGAAAATTTTCAGGCAGTGGTAACCAACACCCTTAGCGGCGACGTACTAGAGTGGTACTATGAAAATGAAGGTTTATTTCATAGCTGGGCGGCTTTCAAAGAGTTTTTTAAGATTTGGCAGGTTCAGCAAACAGATGAGGCAGTGTTGCAGGGGATTTACTCGGCTAAACAAAGCAACGACGAGACAGGAGTTGCATTTATTAATCGCATGCAAAGTGCTTTTGCAAAGCTCGAAGATCCGTTACCGCAGGCTAAACAAATTCGAATCATAGTTTCGCGATTCAACCCTCACTTTTTACAAAAATTCTCGGATACGACAATAATGACGTACGCAGAATTGTATACACGGGTTAGTGCTTGGCAGCCAACAGCTGATGCGTTGAACCCTTATTTCAAAACTCCTAAAGAAAATAACAATAGAATTAAAACGCGTATACAATTAAATTCCATCAAAGACTCAGAATCCGATCAACTAAACAGTATCGAGACTTTACAGCCGTCCACTTCACCCGGTAATAATAATTTTGCAACCAACAATTCTAACCGAAATAATTTTAATAGAAACAACAATTTTAATAGAAATAATAATTTTAACAACAATAAAAGTTTTCATAATTCTAAATACCCTCAAAATCCAGCACAGTTAGATTCATCTAATAAAAATTTAAATTCTGAGTCTTCCACCTTATTAAGTAACTTTGAGTCTATGATGAAAACCATCTTAGAAAAGCTAGATCAGGCTACTGTAAATACGTCACCGGGAAAAGTCAGTTCAATCCCAGTATCATCGAATTTTACACCAAAAGCTCCTGTCTGCGGTCGTTGTGGGAGAATTGGTCACGTTGCTGAGGTTTGTTGTGGTCCAGTAACGGATGAATTGCGTATCAAGGCGGGATTGCCCCTTCGTTCTCGTCCCTCATCTCCAAAAAACGAGTAAGTGCCCTGGTAGACACCAATCACGTTACCAGGGCCTCTGTGTCAATTAAAAATTCGGATAAATCGAGTGAAATCGGTAACGTCACACCTGAGTTGTCTAAATTAAATCCTGATGCCCCTGAATTCATGATCAGTAATGGGAAATTCTTTCTAAATTATCCTATTGCTGCAGATGCTCCAAAATCAGTCGGTCACGTTTCGGAAAATCTCAACGTTGATTTAATTGACTTTACAACTTCTCTCGATCAAATTATTGACAAGCCGGCAGATGGAGAGTCCAATTGGGAAACGAGTTCTGAAGCGTCACAGCAAATTCTACATGTCAAAACACCAAAATTTAAAAATCCGATAAAAACTTTAAAATCTAAAATAAAAAAATCCATAAACCCGTCGCGTAATTTTAAAAATAACATTAATAAAAATCGACCAAAAGTTTCAATCGAAAAGTCATTAATTGAAAAACGGCAACGGCAAACGGTCTTAAATCTCGAGAATGACTCAGATGCAGACGATACTCCTCTCTGTGATCTAAGAGAGGATGCTAGTCCTTTATATGACTCAGAGATCGATGAGTATCGCTCTGACTCCAGTGAAGAAATTGCTTATGCCCCAAAATTCACGATATCACTGAATGCAGACACTAAACAAAGTACATTACTGCCGATGCTCAGCAATGATTATAATTACAGTCTAATGACGTCTTCAGCGAGTCTTAAAGCACCTTCAACAGTCAGTCGCATGGTTGCTAAAATTTCTATCGGTAAATATGAATTGGAAGCATTACTGGACAGTGGGAGTGAGCGCAGCTATATTTCTGAGATTGCTTATGAACAAATCAAAGAATATCAATTGCAAGACCTCACACCTGATCCCACTAGCACTCATGGGGTAACAATGGCTAACTCCAAGTCCACGCAAACACGTGGTGGAGCGCCATTTAAAATAAAACTTGACGGTCACGATATCATTACTTGGTTGAGTGTCTTATCTGAATTATCTACTCCAGTTATTCTTGGTCTTGATTTCTGGCAGCTAGCAGATATTCAAGTAAATTCCAAGGAAAATACTTGGAAATTAAATACCAGTAATGTACTTCATTCATTTTTCTCTCGGTCCGGATTCACTAATCTCGCAACGTTGAATGCATTATCCTCAGCTGAACGTGATGATCTCGAAAATTTTTTAACAACCGAATTTGGGAAAAACAAACAAGTTCCGTTGGGTTTAACACACGTGGTTCAACATCGAATCGAACTAACCGATGATACTCCGGTGCGTACCAAACCTTATCGTAGAAGTCCTCCAGTAATGAAAGCGATGCATGATAAAGTAGATGAATTACTTGCGAAGGGTTATATTCAGCCTTCGAATAGTGCTTGGGCATGTTCGCCGGTAATGGTACCGAAGAAAAATAATACCTGGCGCATGTGCATTGATTACCGGCCATTAAATAAAGTCACGAAAAAATCTGCTTATCCGTTACCGATCATGCACCGTATTTTGTCGAGTCTGCAGGGTGCTAAAGTAATTTCAGTACTTGATGTCAGTGATGCCTTTCATCATGTTTTAGTTGAGCCAAATAGCCGTCAATATACAGCATTTTGCGTAGATGGACGAGGTCTTTTTGAATGGGTCCGGATGCCGTTTGGTCTCACAAATGCCCCCAGTACTTATCAAGAAGTCTCGGATACGGTACGACGAGAAATTGTTGAGTCATTAAAAACACAATTTTCTCACATTGAAGCTGAAAATAAAATTTTTGCTTATCTCGATGACTGGATAATTATCAGCGATGACTTAAAAGAACATAAAATTCTTCTTCAAGCTGTCTTCGAAAGCTTCCGCAAGGCTGGAATAAAAATGAATGAAGAAAAAAGTCATTTTGGATGCTCTGAAGTTCATTTTCTGGGCTTTATCATCAATGAAAAGGGTTTGAAACCCGATCCAGCTCGATTAGAACCGATCGCAGACTATAAACGGCCTACCAACCGTAAGGAACTGCGAAGATTTAATGGATTAGTTAACTGGTACCATAAACATCTTAAAAATGTCGCACAAGTTCAAGGTCCTTTGAACAAGCTGACAAGTACTCGAGTTCCTTGGGAATGGACAGATGTTGAAGAGAAGGCTTTCGTTGAAACGAAAGAGGCTTTGTTAAAGGCTGCTACACTGTCATTACCTCATCCAGATCTACCGTATCGTTTATATACTGATGCTAGCAACACTGGATTAGGTTCTGTTTTAACTCAGTATGATCCAGAACTTGATCGAGAAAATTTAATTATCTGTCTGAGTCGACCTTTAAATAAAGCTGAAATAAATTACACAACAACAGAGAAAGAATGTCTTGCTGTTGTATGGTCTTTACGGAAACTACGCGGTTACATCGAGGGTTTACCAGTCACGGTTTATACTGATCATTCTGCATTAAAATGGCTTCACTCGTTAAAAGATCCTGCAGGTAGATTAGCCAGGTGGGCTATTGACATTTCTGCTTACGATATCGAAGTTGTTCACTATCGGGGTACGCAGAATGAAGCTCCAGACGCGCTTTCACGTCGATATGAAGAACCAGAGACTGCCAATTTACTCGTTTCAGATTCTAATTCTCCATCGCTGTGCGTAATTGCGCAAAATTCCGCTTGGTATGATGAAAAAGTCCGCGTTGTCCAAAAATATCCGGACAATTACCGTGAGTGGAAATATGAGAATGATAAATTGTATTTTTACCGTCCACTAGCTGTCAAGGAAATACTCGGTGAATTAAATCCTTGGAAAATTGTCTTAACTGAGCCAGAAATTCGTCCAGCTATCGAGAAAGCTCACTGCGAAGCCCAATCAGGCCATCTCGGGATCGATAAAACTTACCAACGGATACGGGATAATTTTTACTGGCCAGGAATGTTTAAAGACGTGGCATCTTACGTCTCAGCTTGTGAGACTTGTATAACGACCAAAAGTGATCAGACAAAACCGCAAGGATATATCGGCACGAGACCACCAACCCAACCTTGGTCCATTATCTCGATCGACACCATCGGCCCATATACTCGTTCAACTATGGGGAACCAATATGCTCTCGTTATCGAAGATTTGTACACTCGCTATCTCGAAATTTTCCCTTTGAAACAACAATCGGGTAAAATTATAAAACATCACCTAACGGCTGTTTTTAATCATTGGGGCCCTCCTTGTCAAATTATCTCAGATAATGGCAAAGAATTTATAAATAAAGACATAATTAATTTAATTAGTCAATTTAACATAAAATTTACACCAACCCCTATCGGTCACCCCTGTGCAAATCCCGTTGAACGCTGTAATCGCACAATTAAACCTATGATTGTCGCGTTTACAAGTCAAAATCAAAAAGATTGGGATGAACATCTCGATGATTTAAAATTCGCGTACAATACCTCGGTACACACTGCCTTAGGAGTGTCACCATTTTATTTAAATCACGGACGTGACGCACGACTGATTAACGATACCGATCCTCTTGAAAATCTAGACGTATCTGACGTTACCGTTTGGCAAGCCCGAATGGACCGTGCGATCGAATTAAGACATTTTGTTGAGCAAAATATGTTGAAAGCTCGGGAACGTACGCGTAAACAAAATAAACAAAAATTCTCTGATACTCCAATAGATTTAAAAGTCGGTGATGAAGTTTACTACTTAAATAAAAAATTGAGTAAAAAAGTAGATGGTTACAGTGCTAAATTAGCACCGAAATATTCGGGACCCGCCATTGTATCTAAAATTTTAAGTCCTCTAGTAGTTAAATTACAAGATAATGCCGGTAACGATATTGGCACATATTATTACAATGATTTAAAAATTCCCAGACGGTCTCGAAGACGTAACTGATTATTATCGATATATTTCAGATCACTCATCATGAAAGTCAAGTTACTCGGAGACTCGGATACTGAAGTTTCACTTCAGGAGTCTGAGGGTGAAATATCCGAGTCAGAAACACCATCTACTCATCCAGTCTTATCATCACCTGTCTCATTATCACTTTCATTAGACACCGCATCCGCATTTACATCGGAATTACCATCTACCACTGCAACGACATCGCCAATCTCGTCACCGGCTGTACCGGTTATCACAACAGCAATCACACCATCACCAACATGGTCAACTGGATCAACATCATTTGCTGGGTCCCAAAATCCGTTGCCGCCATGGCAAACAACTACTGGCATCGAGTTTGGTCGGCCATCATCTGTACTATACGTACCGAGTACTACAACTCCTACGTCAGCAATGTTCGAGACACTTACTAAATTTATGAAAGAGGAATTTAGTAAATTACATGCTCGTATTGACCGTGCCACCAGTCAACGTCCCACGGTCACGTCAACATCATCCGGAATATCAAGGTTCGATACTCAGTGGATGGAGCGAATCGATGAGAGACTCGAAGATCTGCAAATAGTGGTCCAAACCAACACCGAACAAGTGGCTGAACTCAAAACACAGTTGGAGTCTTTAAAAGTATCTCCAACTGCTCCAGAACCAAATACCACCAAGCATCTTACGGCTCATCTTCAACAGTTATCGGAGCAAGTCCAGCAGAGTCAGCAGATGATCTCTGAACTGAAGCTGCCAAGCCCAGAAGTGCTTTTGCAGAAGCTTCAAGCCGTCACCGTACCAACACCACTGATTACCAAAGAAATCAGTTGTCAATCAACACAGACACCGGCCATACCTTCTACTCCAGCCAAGGCAGAATATGATATTGGTACCACTCCAAATAATAAATCAGTTTTACCGTTACTGGCTCAACAATCCTCAGCGTGTGGTCCAAATCCTGGTATTAAAATCCGTGACGGCGCATATCAACGTCCATTACCAGAAAATGCCAGATTTCCACCATCATCACTGCTTGCCCGGAGAATGGCCCGCCAAGAGTTGACTGAGAAGGAAGTAACGACACTGAAAGCTTCTGGTGCTATTTCCAAGGATATTAAGACCAAGATCCAAATGGTAACGTTCGCCAATTCGTTACCGTACTCGCAGACCACTCCAGCTCCAAGATATGAAGTCTCACTGCCACCGAAAGAGGCATACAAGCAATTCTTGTCTGGCCTTAACTCTACTCTACCATCGAACTCTACAGCAGCTGCTACGGATACATCACAACAGGTTGTAATTCACAACGGTATCCACTTCATGGATTTTGCTACCTTCTGCAAGGCTATTGAGAAGATCTGCGTCACCGTCAAACCCCGTATATGTCACATGGAACTGAGAGAATCCTGGACACAAACAGTAACGACACAAGCTCAGTCGTTGTACATAACTAATGCGTGTCAAAACTGTCGGCAACGGGATCATAAAATTGCCGAATGTCGGTTACCATGGCGGCCTGACATGTGTCATGTGTGTTATCAGGACCAAGTAACAACGGCAACGTGCTTCCGTCCTCACGATAAACAGTATAAGGACTATCTTCGGGGACGTTGTCAAGGCTGTGGTGTCCCAGTCCAGCTATTTGACCCTCACTGTAATTCCTGCAACCGAAGATACCCAGGGTATAAGGATTGGATTTCAACGAAATACACCCGAGAAGAAATTGAGCAGTTTCATCGAAGTCATCTACGAGCTGTTAAGAAGACCGATTAAAAATATTTTACTCTACTACGTTACCGATTTAGATTGTAGATCTAAATAAAATACATACACTTAATCATATTCATCTCATTGATTCATTTTATTATTGTTGCCAATTGTAATAATTTTCAATTACAGCTCCGAGTCCTGTAGCAGTTGGCAGCAGAAAAATTATTATTCTTTTTTTTTACAGCCCAAAGGCTGTGGCACATAAAGATTTAAAATTATGTTATCATCTACAATTATTTTAAGCGAAAAAAAAAAAAATAATAAATATTTTGAATTCTATTTTTTTGGTTAGAAAGATTGCAGATCCAGGTCGAAGTCCCAGGATCGAGGTAGGCGTGAGATTAGGGGGGCTGGGCTGGAAAATTTGGTCATAATACCCCTAACGGCTGCGATCTTTTTTTTATATAAAATTTCAAACTGGCAATTCACTTGCAATACTGGTGATTGACCAGCAATGTTCTTTTACTTTTAACTGGCAATTCACTTGCAATACTGGTGATTGACCAGCAATGTTTCTTTTAATTAAAATCTGGCAGTATTCCTGCAATTAAAAATTTTTTGTTTACATACTGGCAAGTAACTTGCAATTTTGGGCGATCGATTCGCACCACTGTAAACAATTTAAAGTAAATAATTTTTTTTTATGTATTATTATTGTCGGACAACCTAGACGGAAATCCAAAAGGGTAACCTTGGCTTGGTGGGGGGGATTGAGACAATGTGAATTGTCTTCGTCGCCTTCAGCCTTGCGGTTCCCGCTTTTTTTCCGTCTCGTTGCCGTCTAATGTCACATGTCATAGTGCCGTGGTCACATGACAACCCCTTACGTTGACGCATGCCGTTAGGAAGAGGTGGGGACAGTCAGGAGGCGAGCCCGATGCCCAAAAAATTATCCGTCACCACTTCGATCCTGGATCCGTTAACGTTCATACGTTATTAACTGTTATACTTGCAATATTTTATATTCTGTAAACTGCATAATTTTCCGGGCAATTAACTTGCAACCTAGTATTCTTTCTTTGTACTGTTTATTAGTAATTAATTATAATTAAACTTAAGCATATTTAAAATATTATACGTTACCGGCGATATATTCGCGGTAATAATATCATAAATTAAATAATAAAATCAGTGTATTAATTGGCGTGCTTCCACGTGGCCACTGATTGGCACCCGGCATTCCAACCAGGACCAATATTGTACTTTGAAGGAATTTAATTGTAAGTAGTTGAATTTGTTACGATTGGCAATAAAATTGCATATTATCCTGATAAATTCCCTATATTATTCACCACCTTATTCTATCCCTATCCTATATTGCTGGTAAGAGTGCCTAAAAGTTTGATTTAACTATTCTAAATTGAGTTACAAGTAGTAATTTGATTATTAATAAAATACTCTAGAATAATAATACCATCTATAATAATATAATAAGCCGTGAGGTAAGTTGATAAACTTTTGATACGTTGCCGGTCTTGAATAAGTGCGGGTCTTTTGCTTTGCAAGAACCCCAGCCCACTGCTCTGTCCAGCATAAATAAAAATTTCGTAGAGGCCAGCCTAAGCCAGGGTTCAACCCGCGAATTCTGGTGGCTGCTGGTGAAAATCGCGAAGATAATAAGCGATTTGTCTCAATATTAAGGTGTTTCATTTGAGGACACCTTTTTTTTCAACTCACAAACAGCTTCGCGAAGTATAGATCTATACTTCAGGAAGGTAAGATAAGATGCCTGTTAATATTGAAGCCCTTAATATTAATATTAACAGGTGTCACATAGCGATTTACTATTTCCCATTTCAATAACATGGGAAAAAAATTTCAAGTTTGGGATTTCATACCTCGGCAATGGCCATTGTACAGATAAGTTTAAAACATAATTTAGTGGGGGAATTAAACGTTTTACAAGAAGTTTCTATTATCATTTATTGACATCCGACTAGAATTTTTCATTAAAACCTGACAAGATCCTTATCAGGTTAACCGAATTTAAAATAAGGTCCAGATCAGGATATCCTGACGAGAAACTGATATGTATGTAATGGTAATGACCCATGAGGTTCTATCAGAATCACCTTATCAGGTCTTTACCAGGATTACCTTATTAGGTCTTTACCAGGATATTCTCATCGAATCCTTATCGGGGTCGCCTTATTAGTAATGATTTTAAAAAAAAATCTACGAAAATATTAATTTGATCCGGAATGTGATCGAATGTATTAAGAGCATTATTACATAAGGGAAGTAGGCATGTTTTTTATTGATGAAAAAATCCCGATGGCTACTGGGCTCGAACCTGCATTCTTCCGATTCAAAATCCTTGATGCTATCCACTGCGCTGACACACGTATGTCATCACGTAAGTGTAAATATTAGATCAATTGTGATATTAAAGAATAACTCATGAAGAAGTAAATAATCCGTGCTGCAATAATTGACGTAATTTCTATATAAATATATTATTGGTTTGTACTTTTTTTTTTGAATCAAATATTTTTGAATAAAGAAATTTAAATGTGATCCTGATAAGAAACACGTCAGGTTGACTTCATGGTAAATAACTTATTTTTTTAATAAGGATATCCTAATGTAGTCCTGATAAAGAACTCCTCAGGTTTGCCCTAATAAGGCAAACTTTATATCAACCTGGCTAGGTCCTTTCGGTACTTCAGGTAAATCAGGAAAAAATTCTAGTCAGGTAAATCTATGTGTTCAAAGTTATTGGAGCTTGAAGTCAAAGTAATAGTAAATTTCGTGATCTTTTTATTTTTCCGGCGATACTATCAGACTTATCAGGAAATGACATAAAATCTTTGTTGTAGACATAATTATTCCCTATGAATTATCTCTGATAAAGTTTTTTTGAATTCCGCATTTTTTACATTGTTTTCATTTAGACGTCAAGCTCATTAAGTTGTTCAGAACACAACTTTTTTTAAGAGCTTAACATTGAGATGGAAAACTCAAAAGTAATGCGGAATTGTGAAAAACTTTATTTGAAATAATTTTAAGGAAATAAAATTATCTACAAAAAAGATTTCACGAGATTTTGTAATAAGTCCGATAGTTTTGCAAGAAAAATAAAAAGAACTCGATATTTATAAACAATTTGACTTCAAGCTTCAATAACTTCTGAACAGATGAATTTATAAGAAAATGATAAGATACTTTTTTGTAGAGGAAACTTGAATTTTTTCTTTCCATATTATTTGAATGAAAATAGAAAATCGCGATGATACACCTGTAAATATTAATCTTAAGGGCTCTAATTTTCAGAGGCATATTATTTTACATTCTTGCAAGTATAGAAGCTGCCAGTGCGTTGAGGACAAAAAGTTGCCCAAAAATGACACACCCTAATATATATTATGATCAATAAATTACTATAAAAAAATTTAGAATATAAAAGACATAGAATATTTGTGAAGCCAAACTAATCGTAACGTGATTGGATAAGACTCAAAACAGTATAGACATGTACACATTTAATGCAAGAATGTACATTAAAATATATAACTGAAAAGCGACACAAGCGCGAAACATGAGTTCTAGTAACTCCTACGTAACAGATAGAAAATTCTGATGTCACATATGGCAAGTATCTGTATTTTTCCCATGTATAGAAAGTAATTGAACATGTTGAATTAGCAATCGTCGGTGCAGCAATAATGGACTAACTTTGTGATTTTAAAATAAAAATAGTTCAGGCATCAGTAATTACCAAGTTTTCATGAAGCGCATGAATAGTATACAGCTGGTGAACCTTTAAATTAATGTTTGCCGCTATTTTTGGGAAGCGTGAAAATGTTCCATCCATAAATAGCTGCTTACTATTCACAAATTTTGCCATATACTCCGGATTCCAAATTATTAGCGAATAATGCAGACCACAGGGTACAAGATGCAATGACAGTCGACCACCCTTGTACTCCAATTGGTCTAAATATTGGTTTTCACTGAGGATATTAAATAATTCCTGAATGCCACCAGTGATTGTCGGCAAAGCTAGCCCCGTACTTGTCCAACGCTTCATGGAGCTTTTAATTAATTTGTAAGATATTTCTACCGCTGCTTTAGGGTATCTATAATTCAACAAAAATTAACCCGATGAAAAAAGATTTTGTCTAATCATATATGATTATATATGTTCATATATATGATCATATATGATTATATATAATCATATATGAAGTTATATATAATCATGCATGATTATATATGGGGTCATATATAATTATATATAATTATATATGACTCCATACATAATTAGATCTGATCATACCTGGCTGCTATAAGCCCATATATAATCATACATAAGTCTATATATGATCAGATCTATTTATATATAAGTCTATATATAGTTAGATCTGATCATACCTGGCTGTTATGACCCCATATATAATCATGTACAAGTCTATATTAATCAGGTCTGATCATATATGAGTCTATATATAATTAGATATAATCATACCTGGCTGTTATAACTCCATATATAACCATATATGAGTCTATATATGATCATATCTGATCATCTATAAGTCTATATATATAATTAGATATAATCATACCTAGCTGTTATAACCCCACATATGATCATATATAAGTCTGTACATAATTAGATCTGATCAGACATGATTGATACAAACCCATATATAATTAGATATAGGCCTATATATAATTAGATCTGATCAGACGTGACTGATATAAACCTATATGTAGTTATATATGTCTATGTATGATTAAATCTGATCAGATTTCATTGATATGAAACCTGTAAATATTTAAATATATATATATATAACCTGATTAAAAGAAACGATTCGAAACGATTTGCAATGTTAAATGCTTATAAGAAGGGCGATTTAAAAGTATTCAAAGTATTCAAAAGCATTAAAAAGTATTTAAAATTTTTTTTTTTTAATCGTTTCAATCGTTTCTTTTAAAAAGGGTATATATATATATATATTTATATATATAAATATATATATATATATATATATATATATATATATTAAATAATATGACAATTTTTTAATATCAATGTTATTAAATTTTTATTCTGTCAACTATCAATCAAACTTAAATCCCCAATACTTAAAAAATGTTCAAAGGTTTCGGCAGCAATTTAAAAGTATAAAGTATCAATTTGATTATTTGAGTTAAGTAATGCCATAAACGTTTCTTAATTGTAAGTGTATAACAGACTAGAGGATCAGACTACAAACCATCGATAACCAAAGTTAAGCAGCATCGGCGTTGGACATTAATTGGATGGGTGACCTCGTAGTAGAATAATTGTCGATGGTTAATAATTTTTTTTTTTTTTTCTTATTTAATTTTAACCGAAATTGATATTGATGAAGACAATAAATCCTAATTAAACTACTTAATTAATAATTTACAGATATTCTAAATGAGATTCTAAAAATGACTATATTCGTTCATGCATGATTATATATAATCATATATGATCATGTATAAACAGATCAAGTTATGTATGATCAGACCTGGCCAATTTTTGGATCTGATCATATATAGACAATTATGCATGATTATATATGATTAGACAAAATCTTTTTTCATCGGGAAATCATTCTACTTTAAAATCATATGCGTACAAGTATTTTTACAACTATTTAATGTATGCTACGTTTGATACCACCCTGTTTAGAATATCTCAGAATATCTTAGAATCCAATAGATTCTCATAAATTCCCTTAAAGATTTTATAAGAATGAATGAGTTCTATAAAAAGTGCAATAGTTAAGTTTAGGTCCTTATACATACAGCTATAAGAATCTCTCGGATCTTTTGAGCAGGGCGATAACCAATCTATAGTTATTTATTGTCACTTTCTTTCACAGTGCGTTAAATTTCAATACTTTGCTTGTAGCATTTCAGTGTTATTTGGCAAGTGTGTTGATTTTGACTACACATGTGGTTTTAGAGTGTCGATAACATAAATAATAATTGATAAAAATATTAAATAATATAGCTGTATGCAATCGAAGTCCCTTAAAGTTGACAGAATACGATCTCTGAAGTTACTCATCGGAACGCGCATATGGAAACAATTATCGTACTAAGCATGTAGAGTAGAGATAAGGGAAAAAGAGACTTCGGAGGTAGGACCTTGACAGAAAGAGTATAACTGTAGGGAACTTCGGCTGTGGTGTGTAAAAACAGAATTTATCAATAAACGAAAAATTATAGAATGAGAATCCATATTAACGAATACAAGAACTGCAAGAAAGTGTAAAGTTTATTGAAACAAAAACTCCTATTAGGCAATCAACTACCAAACGCGTAATTAGAAAATTTTTAAAAAACTTAATTCTATATAGAATGACATGAGAGTTAAGGAGTTGAAGTATATATTGAAAGAGTTCCAAAAATGGTAATCATTTGAATAAAAAATATTATCATTTTTTTTTATCATAAACAAATTTTTTTGACACAGTATAATGCATGTGATATAAATATTAAATATTAAACTAAAAGTTACTAACGATTTGGCGACTTCGTCATAGATGTTTTTTTTATTGCACCGAGGAGTACATTTGTCCTTAAGTGCCTCTCTGAACAGCCGCTTCTCCTCGGCAACGTCACTTTGGGTGCATGTATGGCTTTGTGACTCCTCATGCCAGCCATTTTTTCAAATTAAAGTGCCATGGCACTTATTTCGGCCTTCGAATGTTTTAAAGAAGCAATTATAATATCTAAACAATGCGATAGAAAAAGTAAAATTTGTTAAATGTATAGAAAACAATGAATTACTTTAATTTTATTTTTAATGAATTAGTTATATAGAGGGCGCAATCTGAACAGTTGTATTATATTTCGCTCCTTATATTTTTATCATTTTTGTGTTTTGCGTTCAATTTAAAAATTTTCTTTTGTGTTGAGTTAATTAAGCAATTTTTTGTTTTCGTTTTGTGCTATTTTACTTTGGTGATAATAGTTATTTTGCTCAGCAATTCGAATCTTAAGTTTTCATAGCACGTGTTTTTAGTATTAGCTATAGTGTGCTAACCTATTAATTATTTAGTTGCAAAGTATTTTCTGCCATCTATACTATGCCGGATAAACCTACTAACTGGTGCGGTATCTGTATTCGCTCGATTACCGATGAGCATGCAGTTACGAGTGATGTTTGTAAACATTGTTTCCATCTGACATGTGTAAAAGTAAGATTTGCTCTGCGTTCAAGATCTGATGTTGTGAAGTTTGTTGCTGATAAGTGTCCTATTTGTACAAAGACACTTTCTCAGCCTGAACCAGAATCTACAATAATTCAAGAGATAAATGAAAAGTTAGGGTTACTTAAAGATGTTAGTACGCAAGTTACTAGTATTGTTGAAAGACTGGATGGCTTGAGTGTCTTTTGCAAAGATTTACGTGAGGACTATGTCAACTTAGAAAAACGTGTTGCTATGGTTGAAAATGCTACTGCTGTTTCTTTGGAGGTTAATCATAATTTAAGCAATGTGAAATCAATTCAAGATATTGAAGTCCGCCAGCTACTTATGGAAACAAAACAATTGTCTGATGAACTTGTTGTTTCTGGAATTCCTGAGATGCCTTCTGAGAATTTGAAAGATATTGTGATGAATTTGAGTACATTTTTGGGACTTCAAGAGATTGATGTCAACTGTGTTTCATCGGTGGAGCGTCTTGGTAAAAGAAAGATAGCTGTTGCTGGAGTTGATTCTTCGCGTTCTCGTGATGTTCTCGTTAAGTGTCAGTCTGCGCATATTGTTAATAAATTTTTCGAGGCGAAGAAAAAGCGTCGAGACATTACAGCTGATGTATTAGTTCAAGGTGCACGTAAATTACCGGTTTATATCAACAGACGTTTTCCATCTGCACTTTATAAGCTACGTCAGAATATTGTGAAGCAGTTCCCGAGGATTAGCAAGAAAAATGTTTGGATAGCGTCAAGTGCTGTATGTGTTAGACTTCAAGATGGCTCTGAGCCACTGAAGATATTACCGTCGATGGATCTAACAAAGATTCCTGGCTTAAACCAATAACGTAGTGTCGTTGTCTCTAAGCAGTGTGATAATATTTGCAATTCATTAGTTAATATAAAAATTTGTCATCTAAATGCACAGTCATTAGTTCCGCATATTGACGAGTTTCGTGATTATTTTCGAGTTTTGGATTATGATATTATTGCTGTTTCTGAATCTTGGCTCTCGTCATGTGTTGTTGATGCCCAAGTCCACCTTCCTGAGTTCCACCTACTCCGTAATGACCGGAAGACACGTCATGGTGGAGGTGTTTTACTATTTATACGTGATACATTATCATCAAGAATTATTTGCTGTTCTTCTAATCTACTAGATGGTCATCCAGAGTATATTATTGCTGAAGTGTGGTCTACGTTACGTAATAAAATTTTAATTTCGGTAATTTATCGCCCTCCGAACACTGCTTTACTAAATAATTTTGAAAGTGACTTCAGTGAGCTTTTTATGTTTTATAAAAATATTGTTATTATGGGTGATTTAAATATAAATATGTTGTCTAATTCTAATTTGTCAGCGCATTTGATTGACTTTTGTAATTCATATAATTTGTCCATTGTTCCGTTCAGAGCGACACATCATACTGCTACGTCTCACACGTGGATTGATCATTGTATAGTTAATGACATTAATAATTTGGTTAATTCGTATCAATCTGATGTGCCTTTTCTCTCTGGACATGACATTATTAGTATGACTTTAAATTTTAGTGTTCCTAGGCTTTCTCCGTTGACATTCCGTCATCGAAATTGGAGTCTTATTAGTAGTGAGTCAATAGCTGATAAAGTCAATAATTCGTCAGTACTATTTTGTGATAATTATTTGTCAGTTGATGACAGTGTTTCTCATTTAAATCAGAATGTGTTGCATATTATTGACTCCATTGCTCCTGAGCGTGTGATAAAAGTAACTCGTCCGCCTGCTCCTTGGATATCTGATGACATTCGTGATTTGCAGCATCGCAGAGATAAACTGTATAGAATTTATCGTAGATCTGGTTATGCATATAAGGAGTACTGCAATGTCCGTCGTCTTGTAAAGAAACGGATTATTGAAGCTAAGAAGAATTATTTGCAGGACCGTTTTAAGCATGCTAAGTGTCCAAAAGCCATTTGGAATGACTTCAGAAAACTGGGTCTGTTAAGAGATTCTTCTAAGGTGTTTGTTTCACCAGATCTTGATTTGGATCGGCTTAATAACTACTTTGTGTCTGTTGGTAGTTCTAGGCGCGATTGCGATAATTATCAAGATATCTGTGTAAATGATGTAAATGATAGTAATTCCACGAATCAGTTTAATTTTATTGAAATTACTGAGGAAGATATTAAGAGAAATATGAAGCGCATCACTACTACAGCTGTTGGTCCAGATGGTCTTTCTATTACTTATTACAAAGTACTACAGCAAATTTTACTGCCATCAATTGCTAATTTATTTAATATTTCTCTGCGGACATTCCAGTTTCCGAAGCAATGGAAGAAGTCTATTGTGTTACCTTTGCCTAAAGTGAGGTGTCCGCAGTCTTGTGATGATTATAGACCTATTTCAATCTTGTGTCCTTTATCTAAAGTGTTGGAGCGTTGTGTACACGATCAACTCATTTACTACATTAAAGCAAATAATTTGTTGGATCCTTATCAGACGGGTTTCCAAGAGGGAATGAATACTCAAACTGCAGTGATCCGACTATGTGATGATATTCGCTTTGCAATTGATGGCCGCAAGGTTACTGTTGCTGTTTTCTTTGATTTCAGTAAGGCGTTTGACTGTGTTGATCATAGTTTATTGTTATTAACGCTTAAGAACTTAAATCTATCATCAGGAGCTCTACTATGGATAGAATCGTATTTATCTAACAGAACCCAAGCTGTTAAGCATGGAGATAGTTTATCTTCTTGGCAGTGTTCTCAGAGCGGTGTCCCGCAAGGTAG
Organism: Microplitis mediator; assembly: GCF_029852145.1. Taxonomy (NCBI): domain Eukaryota; kingdom Metazoa; phylum Arthropoda; class Insecta; order Hymenoptera; family Braconidae; genus Microplitis; species Microplitis mediator. Next base: position 7,282,057 of record NC_079974.1, on the reverse strand, counting down.
TGTGCTTGGGCCGCTTCTGTTTTCGTTATTTGTCTCAGGGTTAGGTCTACAGATTAAATGCAAGCATCTCTTTTATGCAGATGACTTGGTAGTTTACATATCCTGTTTAATGTCTGACTTGAACGATGCAGTGTTAAAATTAAATGAGGACGTCAATTTTGTAGTTGAGTGGTGTTCTAATAATTTCTTAAAGCTAAATGCTTCAAAGACTAGGTCAATTATATTTGGTTCCCCTCAGCATGTAAATGATCCTGCTTGTATTGCTGCTCGGAAGATTATGATTGGTGATACAGTTACTGACTACTCTGTCTCTGTTAAATATTTAGGTGTTATTTTGGATAATATTCTTTCATGGCATGATCAAGTTATTGCAGTGTGCAATCGATCAATGTATTGCCTAGCGCGATTGAAAATGAACAGTGACTTATTTAATCTTCCTATGCGTAGAAGATTAGTTGCAGCAACTATTTTGCCTATTTTTGATTACTGTACAGTGGCCTACACTGACATGTCAGGCACTTTAGGAAAAAAGCTGCAGCGAAAATTCAATGCCTGCATCAGGTTCATTTACAGACTAGCGAGATATGAGCATATTACTCCAAGCAGAAGGTCACTTGGTTGGCTGACATTATCAGGTCGGCGTGAGTTTCTGATTGCTTGCTGTGTTTATAAGATGCTGAGATTACATCATGATAGAATACTACTACAAGACTTCAGTGTTTTAACTTCAGTTCGTGCACGTTATCTTAGACAAACTGATGTATTAAGTTTACCGTATGCTCGGACTGTTACATTTGACAACTCGTTTATTGTTACGGCAGTTAGAGTGTGGAATCAATTACCGAAGGAAATTGTTACAATTATTGATTACAATGAATTTCGATCTAAATGTTATATGTTTTTTATAGATAAAGATAATCAATGATTGTAATTCCTGTACATTCTAAATTTTATATTAACTACTGTCATTTGTACAGAGCTAATTATAATTGATCAACTTGCTTTGAGACAACGTAACTTATTATTGCCGTTGTTGTAATTTTTACAATTATTTGTTATTGGCAATATTATTATTATTATTATTATTATTATTATTATTATTATTATTATTATTATTATTATTATTATTATGAAATTTATTTTTGCGCCTCTCTCTATATATATTTATCATTTTGTATTTATTGTAAGGCCCTTAGGGAGCTAAGGCTTCAGGGCCTAAAAATTTAAATAAATAAATAAAATAAATAAATAAAATTACAAAATGTTTGGTGAATTTAATTGCAAAGTAAGATTTAGATTTTCTGCAGTGTGTGAAAAACGTTACACTGTAAAAAATTCGTGAAGTGAATGCGGATTAAATCCGGAGTGAATGCGAAGTACGGAGTGAATGCGAATTTAATCCCTCCGGAGTGAAATTTACTCGAAAGAGGAGTTTTTAAAATATTAATCAAAAATAACTCACACACCTGAGCACACGCATGTACACATTCGCACAAACATGATCTCGTACGCGTTCTCACGCACGCACACACATACTCGAACACACACACACACACACACACGTGAACTCGCTCACACACTGTTTGACAGTTTAACATAAATTAATATAAATTCATTTAAATGTTAAAACTCCGAACCGGAGTGCATTGCGCGAGAGTGAAAAAAAATCGGCGTCACTCCGAGATCACTACGCTAAATAGGAACTCTCAATTCACACCGCATGCGGAGTGATTTTTTTTAAAACTCCGGAACTCCGTCTAGTGGCGGAGTGAATTCGGATTGAAGCTAAAACCGGATTCATTCCGGATTTGCTCCCGATTTTTTACAGTGTACTCATTTATTCGAAAGTAAATAGGGGAGGGAGGGGCAAAAGGGCGTACTTAAGGAAATACCAAGTTTTCGAGGACTCAAATACGCTAAATCTCTATTTTTTTAATGATATTCAAAGTAAATAGAAGAAATTTTCAGTTACCGTTAAAAAAAAAAAATTTTTCATTTTTGCGGGCAAAGTGGGGTACCCCCTAAAAAAGGAAAAAAAAAAATTTCTGGATTTTAAATGAATTTGATTAAGTTGAATTTTTTTTAAAGTAATTTACATGAAGAAAAATTATATTTTACATGTTTATTGGATACAAAAGAAGAAACAAAATTTTTAATAGTTTTGATCATAAAACAAACGTCATTAATATTTTTCAACTGACAATTGATTTTTGAAACAATTTACCAAAAAAATTCAAAGTAACGCTTAATTATATTTACAGAAGTGATTTTAGAATGTTTAAAAACCATTTAGAATATAAAATTTTTTTAAATCAAATTTTGGGGGTACCCCGTTTTGCTCACCCTACCCCCTTTTTCCCCCCTTAGCAAGAAAATATTACTAATTTTTCTCCAGAATTAATCATTATGAAAAATATATCACAAATTTGTTTATAAAATTAATAATACTATAATTTTAAAAAATTAATATAAAATAATATTGTTAAGATAATATAATATACACGAGCAACCTACAGTCACTACGTGACTGCCCAAATAATACTACTAAATTTATAAAATACGCAGAAAAAAAGGATCTCTTGCTACAAAAAATTTTAGTTTGCACAGAAATTTAATGCATTATAATTAAAAAAAAAAAAATTATATATATTATTTTTGAAATTGAATCTTTATATGTCATAGAATATGACTTCACAGCTTCCCGAGCTGAGGCGAAGCTATATAATATAATCGACATCATGAAAGATTGAAATTCTTGTTTTATCTCGTTTTTCGGAAAATTTTTTTTTTTTCTCTTTACCTTACATTTACTGAATAACTAACGCACAAATGAAAAGAAAACCGAAAAAAATTAATTTTTTCATTTTGGTAATGATAACACAAATTAAGGAAGAAAACTTGTTCCTTTAATTGTTTTGTAAAACTTTTAGCAATCGGCCCGGACAAACGGTTCAATGGATTAATCTGAAAATTGCCAGGGTTTTTGGGGGTAAATTAAGCTGTAAAATCACCTGGCAACATTAATCTTTCCATTAATATTTGCAAAGTAGCGATGAATTGACTAAAAAACCGTAAAATGTCGTTTTTTGTTGGTTTTTCAAATTGATATGAAGGATGAATAATATTTTTTTTTTTTAATTGAAAATGGAGCTTGTGGGGAATTTATTCAAGATTCTTAAACTGCCCTTGAAATTACTGTGCAACCATTAATTGCTGAAATATCAATAATCAAAGACAAAAAAATCTCTTATCATTTGAAAGCCGATTTCCCAGCAGCAAATTGTCGTGTAGAGAAACAAAAAAAAAACAAATTGTAGCTAAATAAATTTCCTAAACGAACTATCAATTAATTTTTCTAAAAAAATTTTTCCCGGCCACGTACCCCCAAAAAACAAAACCAAAAAATTTAGAAAAATTTTTTCTCGAGCTATTTCTTATGATTCCGCAAAAACCGTGACTAAAAAAATTACTCTGCTGGAAAAGTAAAAAGATCTCGAAAATTACTGTGGATTTGACTTCCAACTCCAATAACTTTCGAACAGATGGATTTATCAAAAAATGATAAGAGATTTTTTTTTGTAGAGCGTTCAATTTACTACAAAAATATGTGATGGACATTAAATGCAATGTATGGTTCATCAGTTTCAAAAATGAAAATAAATAAAAAATTTTTTTCCCGTATTATTCTTATGGGAAATCAAAAAGTTCGATGCGGACAAGCTTAATATTAATATTAAGGGCTTGTATTTTCAAAGGTCTATTGTGGCATCTAAACAAAACTTTTAAGCCTAGTTCTGAGAAAAAAAAAATTTCTGTTATTTTTTAATTGCACTAATATTGACATATATTACATTAATTTCTATAAAAAAAAATAGTATAAATTGATACAGGAATATTATTTTTTTTTTAAATATTAAATTTATTGATAATTTGAATGAATATGATTTGATGTTAATTTAATAAAATTCAATAATTTTATTGCTGTAAATTTGACAGATTTTTTATTTCTTTATCTTCTAACCACCTATGAAAAGTTGCATTTATATTTCTTTCCAGGATTACATTGGCCACAATGTTTCGTTTAACAAATACACCATGTAAAAATATTTATACTCCAAATACCAATAAATGTAAAACCATACTAATGTTAATAATTTTAATTTACTAATTATAAAAATTTCATTTTTGACGGCGACCACAATAACTACAAATAATTTTTTTTTTTTTTTTTTAATGACAACAAACTTGGTCTTAGAGTAAATACAATACATACTTAGTAATAAGAAAAATTGTAATAACTTACATTAATGTAGGAATTCCATCGTCATTTCTAATAACTTTGTTACGGTGATGGGTAAATCCTCTATACTCCATTGTTATTTAATATATATAAAAAAAAGGAATGAATTAACTTTGAAATAAAAATTGACGAAAATTAATTAAACTATAACCCGACTAGACGTGGTATGAAATGAACAATAGACAGATGAAGTGAAGTGACTTGAGATAGTAAAGAAAAAACAATTGAATGATGATACATGAATGTGTCCACGCATTGAAGATTTAAAAATTATTTAAAATATAAATATGATAAACAAAAAAATAGCATGGATCTGAAAAGACAAGAGAAGAAATAAATAAATAGAAAAGAGCAGGGTACAACAGTCCACAAAGTCACTGAACTTATGTTGTAAAGTTTGAGCACGGCAATAGTAGAGAAAAATGATTTAATTACCGTCTGGACGGTGCTCTAGGATTAAAAAAAATTATACACAAAAATTTACCATAGACTATTTAATTGCATTCATATATAAAATAACCCGTTTCACACTAAACGGGCAACGGAAGTTTACCCTGTACATAAATATTGACTGAGCTTGCGGTCCTGATTCAGAACCACACGTCGTAGTATACGGTGCTCTAGAACTAAAAAAAAATTACACAGAAATTTACCGGAGACTATTCAATTGCATTCATATCTGCAATTACCCGTTGTACGCTAAACGGATAATAGAAGTTTACCGCATACAAACATTAGAGTGTTTCAAAAAAAAAAAAACAATTTTTTTTTTATGGTATCCAAAAATTAAAAGTATAACTAAAAATGACAATTTTGGTACCATTCCGAGCTCTTAATGATGATGTTAAGGTTTGCCTCAATACATTTTTCTATTTTCCATTTAAATAACACGGGAAAAAATTTTTTTTTTTAGGATTTTCCAGCTCATAAAATATTCAACGGATTTTTATGTACAACAAATGTTTTTGTAAATATTGAACGCTCTACAAAAAAGGTCTCTTATCATTTTTTGATAAATCGCACTGTTCAAGAGTTATTTAAGCTTCGAATCAAATTTATAGTAAATTTTGAGATTTTTTTATTTTTTCGGCGAAACTATCAGTCTTATCAAAAAATATCACATAACTTTTTTGTAGATAATTTCATTTCTCACAAATTATAATGCATAAAGTTTTTCAAAATTCTGCTTTGTTTTTAAGTTATATCCATTTCAATGTCAAGCTCTTGAAAAAATATGATTTCTGATTAATTTTAAGAGCTTGACATTGAAATGAAAATAAATTAAAAACAATGCGTGATTTCAAAAAAATTTATTTTAAATAATTTGTAAGGAATTAAATTACCTACCAAAAAGTTTCTATGACATTTTGTAATGAGACTGATAGTTTCGCCGGAAAAGTAAAAAGATATCAAAATTAACTATAAATTTGACTTAATACTTGAATAACTTTGAACAGTGGGATTTATCGAAAAATTATAAGAAAATTTTTTTGTGAAGCGATCAATTTCCTACAAAAAAATTTATTGCAAATAAGAATCCCTTGAGTAGTCTGTAAGATAGGAAATTCTAGAAAAAAAAATTATTTGTTATGTTATTTAAATGGAAAATAGAAAATTAGATTGAGACAAACCTCAATATTATTATTAAGAGCTCGGATTGGCACCTAAATTTTTATTTTCAGGTAAACATTAAATTTTTGAATACCAGAAAAAAAATTAGTTCTCACGCTAAACGGGCCATAAAAATTTGGTTCCTGTATACATATATACTGAGCGTGAGGTCTAGACTGTGAAACGCACGTCATTGTGGGTCATTATGCGGTTTCTTAATTAAATGTAAGTGCTGTCACCCCGTTAATTTTTCTTTAAACGCTAATTTGATGCATAGTTTGATTGACTGTTATGAAAAAAAATCTGGAGAACCCAAAAAAGCCCAAAACCCGATTTCAAAATAAAAATGACTTATGGGGTTTCTTAGATAAACGATTCATATGTCATTGCACGTTTCACGCTAAACAGGCAATTGAAATTTAGCCCCTATATACATATAAACTGAGCTGGCGGTATTGATTTAGCACGACAGGTCGTTGCGGACTCTGCTCAAGAACTGAAAAAAAAATCCCACACAGAAATTGACCATAGACTAGTCCATTGAATTCATATGTGTAACTACCCGGTTACGCTAAACGGGTAATGAAAATGTAGCCCCCATGTACATATGTACAGAGCTTGCGGACTTAACTGAGACCCAGACGTCATTGTAGACTGTACTCTGGGACTGAAAAAAAATTTCCTCCCAGAACTGTACCATAGACTAGTCCATAGTATGTTTATATGTCATCACCCGTTTCGCGATAAGCGGCAGTTAAAATTTAACCACTAAATACATATATACAGAGCTTGCGGTCTCGACTGAGACTCCCACGTCCTCGTAGACTGTGCTCTAGGACTGAATAAAAATCCCATCCAGAATTTTACCATCGATTAGTCGACAGCATTTTTATATGTCATTACCCGTTTCGCGATAAACGGGCAATTAAAATTTAGACCCTACATACATATATAACGAGCTTGCCGTCTTAATTTAGACCCACACGTCGTTTTCGACTGTGCCCTAGGACTGAAAAAAAATCCCACATAGAAATTCACCATAGACTAGTCGATTGTAATTTTATATGTCATTACCCGTTTACGCTAAACGGGTAATGAAAATTGAGCCCCCATATTCATTTGTACAAAGCTTGCGGTCTTGACTGAGACTCAGACGTCGTTGTAGACTGTGCTATAGGACTGAATAAAAATCCCATCCAGAATTTTACCATAGTCTAGACCATTGTATTCTTATGTGTAACTACCCGTCTACGCTAAACGGGTAATGAAAATCTAGCCCCCATATACATACATACAGAGCTTGCGGTCTTGACTGAGACTTAGACGTCGTTGTAGACTGTGCTCTAGGACAGAAAAAAAATCCCTCACAGAAATTTACAATAGACTAGTCGATTGTAATTTTATATGTCATTACCCGTCTACGCTGAACGGGTAATGAAAATTTAGCCCCCATATACATACATACAGAGCTTGCGGTCTTGACTGAGACTTAGACGTCGTTGTAGACTGTGCTCTAGGACAGAAAAAAAATCCCTCACAGAAATTTACAATAGACTAGTCGATTGTAATTTTATATGTCATTACCCGTCTACGCTGAACGGGTAATGAAAATTTAGCCCCCATATACATACATACAGAGCTTGCGGTCTTGACTGAGACTTAGACGTCGTTGTGGACTGTGCTCTAGGACAGAAAAAAAATCCCTCACAGAAATTTACAATAGACTAGTCGATTGTAATTTTATATGTCATTACCCGTCTACGCTGAACGGGTAATGAAAATTTAGCCCCCATATACATACATACAGAGCTTGCGGTCTTGACTGAGACTTAGACGTCGTTGTAGACTGTGCTCTAGGACAGAAAAAAAATCCCTCACAGAAATTTACAATAGACTAGTCGATTGTAATTTTATATGTCATTACCCGTCTACGCTGAACGGGTAATGAAAATTTAGCCCCCATATACATACATACAGAGCTTGCGGTCTTGACTGAGACTTAGACGTCGTTGTGGACTGTGCTCTAGGACAGAAAAAAAATCCCTCACAGAAATTTACAATAGACTAGTCGATCGTAATTTTATATGTCATTACCCGTCTACGCTAAACGGGTAATGGAAATTTAGCCCCCATATACATAGATACAGAGCTTGCGGTCTTGACTGAGACTAAGACGTCGTTGTAGACTGTGCTCTAGGACAGAAAAAAAATCCCTCACAGAAATTTACAATAGACTAGTCGATCGTAATTTTATATGTCATTACCCGTCTACGCTGAACGGGTAATGAAAATTTAGCCCCCATATACATACATACAGAGCTTGCGGTCTTGACTGAGACTTAGACGTCGTTGTAGACTGTGCTCTAGGACAGAAAAAAAATCCCTCACAGAAATTTACAATAGACTAGTCGATCGTAATTTTATATGTCATTACCCGTCTACGCTGAACGGGTAATGAAAATCTAGCCCCCATATACATACATACAGAGCTTGCGGTATTGACTGAGATTCAGACGTCGTTGTAGACTGTGCTATAGGTCTGAATAAATATCCCATGCAGAATTTTACCATAGACTAGACCATTGTATTCTTAAGTATAACTACCCGTCTACGCTAAACGGGTAATGGAAATTTAGCCCCCATATACATACATACAGAGCTTGCGGTCTTGACTGAGACTTAGACGTCGTTGTAGACTTTGCTCTAGGACTGGAAAAAAATCCCTAGCAGAAATTTACAATAGACTAGTTGATTGTAATTTTATATGTCATTACCCGTCTACGCTGAACGGGTAATGGAAATTTAGCCCCCATATACATACATACAGAGCTTGCGGTCTTGACTGAGACTCAGACGTCGTTGTAGACTGTGCTATAGGTCTGAATAAATATCCTATCCAGAATTTTACCATAGACTAGACCATTGTATTCTTAAGTGTAACTACCCGTCTACGCTAAACGGGTAATGAAAATTTAGCCCCCATATACATACATACAGAGCTTGCGGTCTTGACTGAGACTTAGACGTCGTTGTAGACTTTGCTCTAGGTCTAAAAAAAAAATCCCTCACAGAAATTTACAATAGACTAGTCGATTGTAATTTTATATGTCATTACCCGTCTACGCTAAACGGGTAATGGAAATTTAGCCCCCATATACATACATACAGAGCTTGCGGTCTTGACTGAGACTTAAACGTCGTTGTAGACTTTGCTCTAGGACTAAAAAAAAAATCCCTCACAGAAATTTACAGTAGACTAGTCGATTGAAATTTTATACGTCATTACCCGTCTACGCTAAACGGGTAATGAAAATGGAGCCTCTTTATCCATATATACAGAGCTTGCGGTCTTGACTGAGACTCAGACGTCGTTATAGACTATGCTATGGTACTGAAAAAAAATCCCATCCAGAATTTTAACATCGATAGGTCGATTGTGATTTTATATGTCATTACCCGTTTCACAATAAACGGGTAATGAAAATTGAGCCCCCATATACATACATACAAAGCTTGCGGTCTTGACTGAGACTCAGACGTCGTTGAAGACTATGCTGTGGGACTGTAAAAAAATCCCACATAGAAATTTACCATAGACTAGTCGATTGTAATTTAATATGTCATTACCCGTTTCACGTGTAACAATCGTTACATATGGATCGCGATTTAACCATTTGATTAATTTTTCCAAAATTTTTGACTTTATAAACAAAAAGTACAATGCCACACCCAAAATCTTTGCGTTGAGATCATCTCAGGTACCTATGTAAGTGCATGCACGATGAGTAAGAAAACAGAGATCGACCGATGTGACAATTCACCTTTCTCTTTCTCTCCATCAAAAGGGCAGAGCCTATGCTCAAACCCAACTACGTCATCTAGCCGTATACTCATCTTGCATCCTTACTTACCTGCGTACACCTATTCACAATACATTTATAAGAGAGTATGTATGTGTGCGTACGGGCGTAGTACCCAAAAGTATGTATAGCTGCGACTCAGCGGGACACCTGCACGTGTGCACCGGACCTCTAATTGACTCAACGGTCACAAAAATTTTACGACCATCTAATTTACATATTTCGAAATCACTGCATACGTTCCCATGCTATGACTAAACGGATCTACGCACTTAGCCATTTGTTTTTCTATTAGAGCACTTACTCATCCGTTGTTGTTGACAAAAACGATATCATCCGATGTCCATATATGGACTTTTCTAAATTTTTAGAAAGTTATTCCCGGAATCGTGTACTTACTCATCATGTTAATGAGATGGACCCAATGATTGCACCAAAAATCTATGACTTTCCCTTCAAAACTAGAGTATATAAACTGCCGAAAATCTAACGAAGGCAGTCAATCGCTAATCAGAATTAAACTCTGCCGGATCTCGAGTCGATCAAAAATAATCTCTCCGAAGCTCTCCAGACTTTAACAAAGTACCGATTAGTTCTAACGGCTTAAGTCCGGTTAGTACCGCGAATCAGAGGTAAAATTTTAATCGTTGTCCACGTGACGGTCCACCGCCTAAGCAATCGGACTCCTTGGCCAAATACTTAAATTTTAGAAACTCGCAAAAATCACGGTCGATTTGACTCACCCAAATCAGGATCATCGGTCTCGTGACGGTCTATAGCCTAGGAATCCAGACTCCTAGATCGAAATCCTAAAAACAAATTTCAATATCCGCATTCGTATTCGGTAGATAGGGGAGTGTATCCGCTTGGCACCCCAGTAGCTCCGAGTCCGGATAGTGCAGTAATTCCGCTGAGGTAAAATCACGACGCCACAGTGCAGTGTTCCGGCGAATTAAATAAAACAATTTCGCGATCATAAATTCAAATCGGTGAATTGAGAGAGAGTGTGATCAGCGCAAATTTGTAAACTACCTCCAGCTGAGTGGTAAGTCAAAATATATATACATACATATTGTTTAACCTATAACATACCCAATGTAAACCTTAATATAATTTTATACAAGAATATACAGATTCTTTTCTGTTTTAATCAAAAACATCTTCTCTTATTTGTACCTCTCACTCTAACATTCATAAGTTAACGGGTACAGTAAGAGACAGACGTAAAGAAACAGGGACTTCTCGAGGGCCCATATTCACCTACCTGTTTCCCTCTCGCTTTAGAATCCCTGACCTACCCTAAAGCCACGCAGGTCAACGATCGGGATTGTCTATCGTACTTCCGCTCGGTACGAAATAGACTTATTTAGTATACAAAAACTTACCAAATATTAAACATTCTCACACTAGCCACGTGACGGTCCTATTAGGCTCCTTGGTTGAGTAATAGAATAAATATCTTGGGGTAGTTTTACTAAATAATTAATTAAATAAAACCCTTCGCCCGTCGCCTTCACTCTCTCCGATCGTGACACACGAAAAACGGGCAAAAAAACTACCCGTCTACGCTAAACGGGTAATGAAAATCTAGCCCCCATATACACATGTACAGAGCTTGCGGTCTTGACTGAGACTCAGACGTCATTGTAGACTATGCTCGAGGACTGAAAAAAAATCCCTCACAGATATTTACAATAGACTAGTCGATTGTAATTTTATATGTCATTATCCGTCTACGCTAAACGAGTAATGAAATTTAGCCCCCATATACATACATACAGAGCTTGCGGTCTTGACTGAGACTAAGACGTCGTTGTAGACTGTGCTTTAGGACTGAAAAAAATTCCCTCACAGAAATTTACCATAGACTAGACCATTGTATTCTTATTTGTAATTACCCGTCTACGCTAAACGGGTAATAAAAATCTAGCCCCCATATACATATGTACAGAGCTTGCGGTCTTGACTGAGACTCAGACCTCGTTGTAGACTATGCTCTAGGACTGAAAAAAAATCCCTCAAAGAAATTTACAATAGACTAGTCGATTGTAATTTTATATGTCATTACCCGTTTCACGATAAACGGGTAATGAAAATTTAGACTCTACATACATATATAACGAGCTTGCCGTCTTAATTTAGACCCACACGTCGTTGTAGACTATGCTATGGGACTGAAAAAAAAAACCCACATAGAAATTTACCATAGACTAGTCGATTGTAATTTTATATGTCATTACCCGTCTACGCTAAACGGGTAATGAAAATGGAGCCTCTATATCCATATATACAGAGCTTGCGGTCTTGACTGAGACTCAGACGTCGTTGTAGACTATGCTATGGTACTGAAAAAAAATCCCATCAAGAATTTTAACATCGATTGGTCGATTGTGATTTTATATGTCATTACACATTTCACAATAAACGGGTAATAAAAATTGAGCCCCCATATACATACATACAGAGCTTGCGGTCTTGAGTAAGACTTAGACGTCGTTGTAGACTGTGCTCTAGGACTGAATAAAAACCCCATCCAGAACTTTACCATAGACTAGACCATTGTATTCTTATGTGTAACTACCCGTCTACGCTAAACGGGTAATGGAAATTTAGCCCCCGTATACATACATACAGAGCTTGCGGTCTTGACTGAGACTCAGACGTCGTTGTAGACTACGCTATGGGACTGAAAAAAAATCCCACATAGAAATTTACCATAGACTAGTCGATTGTAATTTTATATGTCATTACCCGTTTTACGATAAACGGGTAATGAAAATCTAGCCCCCATATACATATATACAGAGCTTGCGGTCTTGACTGAGACTCAGACGCGTTGTAGACTGTGCTATAGGACTAAATAAAAATCCCATCCAGAATTTAACCATAGTCTAGACCATTGTATTCTTTTGTGTAACTACCCGTCTACGCTAAACGGGTAATGAAAATCTAGCCCCCATATACATATATATAGAGCTTGCGGTCTTGACTGAGACTCAGACGTCGTTGTAGACTGTGCTATAGGACTGAATGAAAATCCCATCCAGAATTTTACCATAGTCTAGACCATTGTATTCTTATGTGTAACTCCCCGTCTACGCTAAACGTGTAATGAAAATCTAGCCCCTATATACATATGTACAGAGCTTGCGGTCTTGACTGAGACTTAGACGTCGTTGTAAACTGTGCTATAGGACTGAATAAAAATCCCATCCAGAATTTTACCATAGTCTAGACCATTGTATTCTTATGTGTAACTACTCGTCTACGCTAAACGGGTAATGAAAATTTAGCCCCCATATACATACATACAGAGCTTGCGGTCTTGACTGAGACTAAGTCAAGACCGTCGTTGTAGACTATGCTATGAGACTGAAAAAAAATCCCACAGCGAAATTTACCATAGACTAGTCGATTGCTATTTTATACGTCATTACCCGATTCAAGGTAAACGGGCAATTAAAATTTGGCCCCTGTGTACATATATACAGTGCTTGCGGTCTTGACTGAGACTCAGACGTCGTTGTAGACTGTGCTCTAGGACTGAAAAAAAATCCCACACAGAAATTTACCATAGAGTAGTCGATTGCTTTTTTATACGTCATTACCCGATTCAAGCTAAACGGGCAATTAAAATTTGGCCCCTATGTACATATATACAGTGCTTGCGGTCTTGACTGAGACTCAGACGTCGTTGTAGCTTGTGCTCTAGGACTGAAAAAAAATCCCACACAGAAATTTACCATAGACTAGTCGATTGCTTTTTTATACGTCATTACCCGATTTGAGCTAAACGGGCAATTAGAATTTGGCCCCTATGTATATCTATACAGTGCTTGCGGTCTTGACTGAGACTCACACGTCCTTGTAGACTATGCTATGGGACTGAAAAACAATCCCACAGCGAAATTTACCATAGACTAGTCGATTGCTTTTTTATACGTCATTACCCGATTCAAGCTAAACGGGCAATTAAAATTTGGCCCCTATGTACATATATACAGTGCTTGCGGTCTTGACTGAGACTCAGACGTCGTTGTAGCTTGTGCTCTAGGACTGAAAAAAAATCCCACACAGAAATTTACCATAGACTAGTCGATTGCTTTTTTATACGTCATTACCCGATTTGAGCTAAACGGGCAATTAGAATTTGGCCCCTATGTATATCTATACAGTGCTTGCGGTCTTGACTGAGACTCACACGTCCTTGTAGACTATGCTATGGGACTGAAAAAAAATCCCACAGCGAAATTTACCATAGACTAGTCGATTGCTTCTTTATACGTCATTACCCGATTCAAGCTAAACGGGCAATTAAAATTTGGCCCCTATGTACATATATACAGTGCTTGCGGTCTTGACTGAGACTCAGGCGTCGTTGTAGCTTGTGCTCTAGGACTGAAAAAAAATCCCACACAGAAATTTACCATAGACTAGACGATTGCATGTTTTTACGCCATTACCCCTTTCAAGCTAAACGGGCAATCAAAATTTGGCCTCTATATACATATATACAGTGCTTGCGGTCTTGACTGAGTCTCACACGTCCTTGTAGACTATGCTATGGGACTGAAAAAAAATCCCACAGCGAAATTTACCATAGACTAGTCGATTGCATTTTTATACGTCATTACCCGTTTCAAGCTAAAGAAGCAATAAAAATTTGACCTCTTTCTATATATATATACACAGCTCGCGGTCTTGACTGAGACTCACACGTCCTCGCAGACTGTGCTCTGGGACTAAAAAAAAAATTCCACAGCGAAATTTACCATAGACTAGTCGATTGCTTTTTTATACGTCATTACCCGTTTCAAGCTAAAGGGGCAATAAAAATTTGACCCCTATCTATATATATATACATAGCTCGCAGTCTTTAGTGAGACTTACACGTCCTCTTAGACTGTGCTCTGGGACTAAAAAAAAAATTCCACAGCGAAATTTACCATAGACTAGTCGATTGCTTTTTTATACGTCATTACCCGTTTCAAGCTAAAAAAGCAATAAAAATTTGACCTCTTTCTATATATATATACACAGCTCGCGGTCTTGACTGAGACTCACACGTCCTCGCAGACTGTGCTCTGGGACTAAAAAAAAAATTCCACAGCGAAATTTACCATAGACTAGTCGATTGCTTTTTTATACGTCATTACCCGTTTCAAGCTAAAGGGGCAATAAAAATTTGACCCCTATCTATATATATATACATAGCTCGCGGTCTTTAGTGAGACTTACACGTCCTCTTAGACTGTGCTCTGGGACTAAAAAAAAAATTCCACAGCGAAATTTACCATAGACTAGTCGATTGCTTTTTTATACGTCATTACCCGTTTCAAGCTAAAGGGGCAATAAAAATTTGACCCCTATCTATATATATATACATAGCTCGCGGTCTTGACTGAGACTCACACGTCCTCGCAGACTGTGCTGTAGGACTGAAAAAAAATCCCACACAGAAATTTACCATAGACTAGTCGATTGCATGTTTTTACGCCATTACCCGTTTTAAGCTAAACGGGCAATTAAAATTTGGCCCCTATATACATACATACAGAGTTTCCAATCTTGACTGAGACTTAGACGTCGTTGTAGACTGTGCTCTAGGACTGAAAAAAAATCCCATCCAGAATTTCACCATAGTCTAGACCATTGTATTTTTATGTGTAACTACCCGTCTACGCTAAACGGGTAATGAAAATCTAGCCCCCATATACACATGTACAGAGCTTGCGGTCTTGACTGAGACTCAGACGTCATTGTAGACTATGCTCTAGGACTGAAAAAAAATCCCTTACAGAAATTTACAATAGACTAGTCGATTGTAATTTTATATGTCATTATCCGTCTACGCTAAACGAGTAATGAAATTTAGCCCCCATATACATACATACAGAGCTTGCTGTCTTGACTGAGACTAAGACGTCGTTGTAGACTGTGCTTTAGGACTGAAAAAAATTCCCTCACAGAAATTTACCATAGACTAGACCATGGTATTCATATTTGTAATTACCCGTCTACGCTAAACGGGTAATAAAAATCTAGCCCCCATATACATATGTACAGAGCTTGCTGTCTTGACTGAGACTCAGACCTCGTTGTAGACTATGCTCTAGGACTGAAGAAAAATCCCTCAAAGAAATTTACAATAGACTAGTCGATTGTAATTTTATATGTCATTACCCGTTTCACGATAAACGGGTAATGAAAATTTAGACTCTACATACATATATAACGAGCTTGCCGTCTTGATTTAGACCCACACGTCGTTGTAGACTATGCTATGGGACTGAAAAAAATCCCACATAGAAATTTACCATAGACTAGTCGATTGTAATTTTATGTCATTACCCGTCTACGCTAAACGGGTAATGAAAATGGAGCCTCTATATCCATATATACAGAGCTTGCGGTCTTGACTGAGACTCAGACGTCGTTGTAGACTGTGCTATAGGACTGAATGAAAATCCCATCCAGAATTTTACCATAGTCTAGACCATTGTATTCTTATGTGTAACTCCCCGTCTACGCTGAACGGGTAATGAAAATCTAGCCCCTATATACATATGTACAGAGCTTGCGGTCTTGACTGAGACTTAGACGTCGTTGTAAAATGTGCTATAGGACTAAATAAAAATCCCATCCAGAATTTAACCATAGTCTAGACCATTGTATTCTTTTGTGTAACTACCCGTCTACGCTAAACGGGTAATGAAAATCTAGCCCCCATATACATATATATAGAGCTTGCGGTCTTGACTTAGACTCAGACGTCGTTGTAGACTGTGCTATAGGACTGAATGAAAATCTCATCCAGAATTTTACCATAGTCTAGACCATTGTATTCTTATGTGTAACTCCCCGTCTACGCTAAACGGGTAATGAAAATCTAGCCCCTATATACATATGTACAGAGCTTGCGGTCTTGACTGAGACTTAGACGTCGTTGTAAACTGTGCTATAGGACTGAATAAAAATCCCATTCAGAATTTACCATAGTCTAGACCATTGTATTCTTATGTGTAACTACTCGTCTACGCTAAACGGGTAATGAAAATTTAGCCCCCATATACATACATACAGAGCTTGCGGTCTTGACTGAGACTAAGTCAAGACCGTCGTTGTAGACTATGCTATGAGACTGAAAAAAAATCCCACAGCGAAATTTACCATAGACTAGTCGATTGCTATTTTATACGTCATTACCCGATTCAAGGTAAACGGGCAATTAAAATTTGGCCCCTGTGTACATATATACAGTGCTTGCGGTCTTGACTGAGACTCAGACGTCGTTGTAGACTGTGCTCTAGGACTGAAAAAAAATCCCACACAGAAATTTACCATAGACTAGTCGATTGCTTTTTTATACGTCATTACCCGATTCAAGCTAAACGGGCAATTAAAATTTGGCCCCTATGTACATCTATACAGTGCTTGCGGTCTTGACTGAGACTCACACGTCCTTGTAGACTATGCTATGGGACTGAAAAAAAATCCCACAGCGAAATTTACCATAGACTAGTCGATTGCTTTTTTATACGTCATTACCCGTTTCAAGCTAAAGGGGCAATAAAAATTTGACCCCTATCTATATATATATACATAGCTCGCGGTCTTGACTGAGACTCACACGTCCTCGCAGACTGTGCTGTAGGACTGAAAAAAAATCCCACACAGAAATTTACCATAGACTAGTCGATTGCATGTTTTTACGCCATTACCCGTTTTAAGCTAAACGGGCAATTAAAATTTGGCCCCTATATACATACATACAGAGTTTCCAATCTTGACTGAGACTTAGACGTCGTTGTAGACTGTGCTCTAGGACTGAAAAAAAATCCCATCCAGAATTTCACCATAGTCTAGACCATTGTATTTTTATGTGTAACTACCCGTCTACGCTAAACGGGTAATGAAAATCTAGCCCCCATATACACATGTACAGAGCTTGCGGTCTTGACTGAGACTCAGACGTCATTGTAGACTATGCTCTAGGACTGAAAAAAAATCCCTTACAGAAATTTACAATAGACTAGTCGATTGTAATTTTATATGTCATTATCCGTCTACGCTAAACGAGTAATGAAATTTAGCCCCCATATACATACATACAGAGCTTGCTGTCTTGACTGAGACTAAGACGTCGTTGTAGACTGTGCTTTAGGACTGAAAAAAATTCCCTCACAGAAATTTACCATAGACTAGACCATGGTATTCATATTTGTAATTACCCGTCTACGCTAAACGGGTAATAAAAATCTAGCCCCCATATACATATGTACAGAGCTTGCTGTCTTGACTGAGACTCAGACCTCGTTGTAGACTATGCTCTAGGACTGAAAAAAAATCCCTCAAAGAAATTTACAATAGACTAGTCGATTGTAATTTTATATGTCATTACCCGTTTCACGATAAACGGGTAATGAAAATTTAGACTCTACATACATATATAACGAGCTTGCCGTCTTGATTTAGACCCACACGTCGTTGTAGACTATGCTATGGGACTGAAAAAAATCCCACATAGAAATTTACCATAGACTAGTCGATTGTAATTTTATGTCATTACCCGTCTACGCTAAACGGGTAATGAAAATGGAGCCTCTATATCCATATATACAGAGCTTGCGGTCTTGACTGAGACTCAGACGTCGTTGTAGACTGTGCTATAGGACTGAATAAAAATCCCATCCAGAATTTTACCATAGTCTAGACCATTGTATTCTTATGTGTAACTCCCCGTCTACGCTGAACGGGTAATGAAAATCTAGCCCCTATATACATATGTACGGAGCTTGCAATCTTGACTGAGACTTAGACGTCGTTGTAAAATGTGCTATAGGACTAAATAAAAATCCCATCCAGAATTTAACCATAGTCTAGACCATTGTATTCTTTTGTGTAACTACCCGTCTACGCTAAACGGGTAATGAAAATCTAGCCCCCATATACATATATATAGAGCTTGCGGTCTTGACTGAGACTTAGACGTCGTTGTAAACTGTGCTATAGGACTGAATAAAAATCCCATTCAGAATTTACCATAGTCTAGACCATTGTATTCTTATGTGTAACTACTCGTCTACGCTAAACGGGTAATGGAAATTTAGCCCCCATATACATACATACAGAGCTTGCGGTCTTGACTGAGACTAAGTCAAGACCGTCGTTGTAGACTATGCTATGAGACTGAAAAAAAATCCCACAGCGAAATTTACCATAGACTAGTCGATTGCTATTTTATACGTCATTACCCGATTCAAGCTAAACGGGCAATTAATATTTGGCCCCTATATACATACATACAGAGCTTGCGGTCTTGACTGAGACTTAGACGTCGTTGTAGACTGTGCTCTAGGACTGAAAAAAAATCCCACACAGAAATTTACCATAGACTAATCGAATGTAATTTTATGTGTCATTACCCGTTTCAATCTAAACGGGCAATTAAAATTTGGCCCCTATATACATATATACAGTGCTTGGGGTCTGGACTGAGGATCACACGTCCTTGTAGACTATGTTATAGGACTGAAAAAAAATACCACATAGAAATTCACCATAGACTAATTGATTGCTTTATTATATGTAACTACCCGTTTTTCGCTAAACGGGCAATGAAAATTTGACCCCTATCTATATATATACAGAGCTTGGGGTCTTTAGTGAGACTTACACGTCCTCGCAGACTGTGCTGTAGGACTAAAAAAAAATCCCACAGCGAAATTCACCATAGACTAGTCGATTGCTTTTTTATACGTCATTACCCGTTTCAAGCTAAAAGGGCAATAAAAATTTGACCCCTATCTATATAGATATACATAGCTCGCGGTCTTGACTGAGACTCACACGTCCTCGCAGACTGTGCTGTTGGACTGAAAAAAAATCCCACACAGAAATTTACCATAGACTAGTCGATTGCATGTTTTCACGCCATTACCCGTTTCAAGCTAAACGGGCAATCAAAATTTGGCCTCTATATACATATATACAGTGCTTGCGGTCTTGACTGAGACTCACACGTCCTTGTAGACTATGCTATGGGTCTGAAAAAAAATCCCACAGCGAAATTTACCATAGACTAGTCGATTGCTTTTTTATACGTCATTACCCGTTTCAAGCTTAAGGAGCAATATAAATTTGACCCCTATCTATATATATATACATAGCTCGCGGTCTTTAGTGAGACTTACACGTCCTCGTAGTCTGTGCTCTGGGACTAAAAAAAAAATCCCACACAGAAATTCACCGTAGACTAATTGATTGCATTATTATACGTCATTACCCGTTTCAAGCTAAAGGGGCAATAAAAATTTGACCCCTATCTATATATATATACATAGCTCGCGGTCTTTAGTGAGACTTACACGTCCTCTTAGACTGTGCTCTGGGACTAAAAAAAAAATTCCACAGCGAAATTTACCATAGACTAGTCGATTGCTTTTTTATTCGTCATTACCCGATTCAAGCTAAACGGGCAATTAATATTCGGCCCCTATATACATACATACATAGCTCGCGGTCTTTAGTGAGACTTACACGTCCTCGCAGACTGTGGTGTAGGACTGAAAAAAAATCCCACATAGAAATTTACCATTGACTAATTGATTGCATTATTATATGTAAGTACCCGTTTTTCGCTAAACGGGCAATAGAAGTTTACTCCATATACATTAGGGTGGCGCAAAAAAACCGACTATTTTTTTTTTTTCAATCTCGCATGAAAATTTGTTGGTTTACGATGTTTTAAGAAGCCTCTCCACAAATCAGCTCGATAAAAAATTTTTAAGAGGTCGCTCACGAATTTTGAAAATATCGAAAATGATCGGAATTCGGATTTTTATTTAAAAAATTTTTTTTTTCTCGTGGCAGCAATAGTTTATATTTGTAAAATCATGACTATGCTGAAAATTTCAGCCCAAAATATAAATATTTAAACGGCGCTCAAGAATTTCGAATATTAACTGATAATATGTAATTAATAGTTTGAATTAGTTTTTATAACTCAATTGTTGTCATTTCACTTAAATATAACTTTTGCATACCCAAAAATATACAGAACAGTCTTAAACAATGAAATTCGGTCAGTTTTGAATAAGCGAAAAAACCTACAAATTGAATTAAAAAATAAAAAAGTATGTAAATAACTTATTATTTCTATTTCTCGGGTTATATTTCCATTCATTGTCATGCAAATTGATGGTGAAAAAATCGAGAAGCTTTATTATTAATATTTGAGGGTCGCTCAAAAACGTCCAAGAGACTGCGCTCGGAAACATTCAAAATTCTGGAGCGCCGTTTAAATATTTAAATTTTGGGCTGAAATTTTCAGCATAGTCATGATTTTACAAATATAAACTATTGCTGCCACGAGAAAAAAAAAATTTTTTTAATAAAAATCCTACTTTCGATCATTTTCGATATTTTCAAAATTCGTGAGCGACCTCTTAAAAATTTTTTATCGAGCTGATTTGTGGAGAGGCTTCTTAAAACATCGTAAACCAACAAATGTTCATGCGAGATTGAAAAAAAAAAAATAGTCGGTTTTTTTGCGCCACCCTAATATACATATATATATATATATATATATATATATATATATATATATATATATATACATATATATATATATATATATATATATATATATATATATATATATATATATATAACTATATCAAGCATTATTACACTGTAAATTTTTGAGGAATTATATTTTAGAACATTAGGGGTCCTTTCGCACAGTTCACACCTATATTTTATGGCGAGTTAATAATTCCAAGTTCCGGGGTCATTCTTAATTCGACATAATCGATTAATTCCTGTAGATTCGCTCAGCATATACCTGGGACAATGAATTATGCATTTCATCAATTGTCTACGATGACTCAGTTCATTCGATCATTTTGTCCTCGAAGAAGTCTTAAAAATCATCTAGATTACACCTTTCGCATTATTTCTCAACGTTAGTCAAAAATTTTTAACCAACGGACGTTTTATTTTAAATGTCATGCAATTCTACAAAGTAGAACTTGAAGAAATAATTAATTTATTTCAAGTTCCCTCCCAAAATCCCTCCCAGGTCATCCTGATGTCATTACAAGAGAAAAATCTAAGAAGCAGTCTACTTTGGGTTTATTTCGGCAAGTTAAATTATTTTTTTTAAATCGCCACTACAATGCCATCTATTACCTACACTCGAAACTTCTTTACCATTTCTTACAGATGGTAAAAGTTGCATTCGGGATTTTGGTCTTCGGCAGAATGAGCCTCACTCGATATTGGTAGTCGATCAGCTTGTTTTGGCAGTCAGTAAGACTTCTCTCACCGGCTGTAATTTGCTTTTGAGCTCATTTTTAAGGGACTTTTGAACTAATAGTCACCATTTTGAGCTCATATCGATTTTCCCGGTCGAATTGAGCTCTGTTTTGGACTAGATGTCGCATACAGTCTGTTTTGAGTGGGAAATTTTGAAACAAAAGAGACTTCGTGATGGCGCTCAAGGCTGATGATTTCCAGTCTATCAGCCTTGAGCGTCATCACGAGGTCTATTTACATCTCTAACCGATGTTTTATATATTGAAACTAGGATATGTATGAGTACATGCGAGAAGCATGCGAAGAGCACGCCATCTAGTGGTTTAGTTCTCCCTACTCTTTTTTTTAAAGATTGCGTCATCTAAAAGGTCTGGACTTGTTTCAAAGGTTAAGTGGGGGATACAGGTCTGTGCGCTGAGCTCAAGAGCTCGCATCCAGTCAGTCTACGCTGAGAAGAGTTGAAGTGAACATATCGCTCCCCGTTATTTTATATTTATGGCTGAATTAAGTGAAAGTGAAAAAATTTTTCTTCGCAATAATTACCCGTTTGCTGAAAGTTTTGAAAATCTTATTGAAGGGTTTTTTGGTGACGTGCCTTCCGAGTCTATCGGTAAATTTATTGACGATATAATCGAGTTTGCGAAAAACACAGACATTATTCACAGTGTTCGATTAGAACCATCGTGTGTAAGCTGACACAATAGGAGGATTTTATCCAGAAGATTACTTCAAACTACTGAAAAGTTCGCGAAACTGGAAAAGCGTAGAGCAAAGAAATAATCACGATGAGTCGTTTGTCAAGGTATGTAGTAATTATTTTTTTTTTAATAACCTGCTTTATAGTCGTTTAATTATAATAACTAATTAATTAAACTTCTTTTCCAGACCCCATGTGTGTACGGATGTATGCGTTCATGATGCGCAGATGGACTTCGAGGATGTAATGGATGACGACAACGTTAATGACTTTGATCGTGATAACGAAGAACGAGAAAAATTAAAAAAATTGGCTGAACAAAAGAACGAAATCAATTTACAAGTGAAGCATTGGAAGGAATTATTACTCAGCTTCAAAGATCGTCGTGAATACGAACAGGCTTGCCATAAAACTACGTTCATGTTAACCAAGCTATTGGTTAACGCTAACAAACAGCATGGAACTGATCATTGATTTCGTGGGTTTTGAGATGCCTTATGGCAAATTTGTGATAAAAAAACTGTGCGCTACTGATATTTGTGATGAAGTTTGTACATATGGACTTGCACGATGTGAACATTGGTTGTTTGAACCACCGTCGGATCAAGTTGAGGTTGCTGTAATGCAGAAAAGTATTGATCACTGTGGGCATCAACATTCAATATCATGGATAACTGGTTTGCTACCATATGAATTATTGAAAGAAATTCGTGAAATTATGGTCAAACGTACACGTTATTTTTACGTACAAGGTGGACAGAAGAAGAAATGGCTTAAAGATCTAATTGACACTGCCGTATCGATTATAGATTTGGAAAAAATGAGATTTTTCTCGTTTGATGTCAAGAATGATTTCTTGAAATATCAATGTCTATATTATGCCTATCACTTGAAGAAACTGGATACTTCGTGTGCATTTCAAAATGTCCAAGAGTTCAAGAGATGGTGCTGGCATTTTTCTGGATTTCAACCAACCTATGAAAGATCGGTTCAGATCTTCAATCAATTGTGGAATCTACTTTGTATGGATGATCGAGATATCGCATGTCTTGATGATACATTCATCCTGGAAAATGCAATCCAGCAAATCGACTTCGCTTGGCACAAACTACCCAAACAACTACAAAGTAATGAAAAATTGATTGGCTATCAAAGGTGTCGGGATCATTCTCTTTTCTATGATGATATTCCTGATTGTCTTGCATATCCATTCAGAAAAGATTGCTCTAACTGTATTTTTTTAGGTTAAGAAAAAATACTATAGTTGATTACGTAAGACCAAAATGTACATTTTAGGTTAAGAAAATTATCTATAGTTTATTATACTATGTATTTGAAGTTAAGAAAAAAGATACTATAGTTTATTATGTATTTGAGATAATATAAAAAAAAAATTTTAAGGTTATGTAAGACTGAAATGTATATTTTAGGTTATAAGTAATAAAAACAATATATATCAATATAAAAAAAGTTTATTCATTTATAAATGTAAGTTTTTTAATTAATACAGGTTCAATAATTATATTAAATTTATGAATTCTTTGTTTAAATCGTTCTCGATCTCTTGCTGCTTGTTCCCATTTGCTTTTTCTTGCTTGTTCGTGTGCAAATCTCCAGACATACAAGTAATTAAGGTTGGCGTTGGATTAAATTGTACAGTCTTCATATTAGTTTTCGTACGATGCTGCTTATAGGATTATACTCGACTGTGCAATCATGAATACTGAGGCAATAAGCTGATGTCTGCGCAGGAAATTGATTTGCAGATTCAAATTCCAGGCGAATGTCCAAGGGTCCAGATTTGATTGATTCGTTTTGTTTCGAGCAATCGATAACACACAGTGGCGCTTGTTCCAAAAATTTCTTCTTTGTCAGCAGTGGTTCAGGTTCTTTGTTGTAGTAGGAAATTCGGAAATTTATATACATGTCATACAACAGAGCATATTGATTATTTGCAATGTTGAGATTCAAATTCCCATATGGATAGCTCTGAGAGTTCAAAAATAATTTTATGTCCCTGATGTTGCAGTGATCAAATCCACTGGCATTTTTAGTTGCATCATTTTTTCTTGCTGTTTGAAATCCAAGTATCACAAAACGTGGTTTCTCGAGCTGCGTAGAAGTTTTGACAGCTCAAATGTGCTTCGAAGTATTTGGTAATAGAGGATACTCGTACAGCTTCCAAGCACGGAAACTGATTGAGATAGGTGGATCACTTGTAATATAATTCAAAGCTTCAATTTTTTGTTTATCAGCCATCGTTACATATGGTACAATCCACTCGATTTTTTGCAGCGTAATTTTAACTGCTTCAGCATGAGCTCCAGCAGCAGGTGTGGCCACAATGTATGCATTCAAATCAGAATTTGATCTTATCAAAATTAATTCATGTCTTGCATTGATGACAATTTTATGGTAATCTTTAGCGAAACCAAGCAGGAGACTCAATGGTATAGATATATCAAAGAAACCATTGTCATTGTGTAATTTGTTTACAGCTTCATCTATAATCCAGCCTGAATTTTCAAGTATATTTTCTTGAGCAGGACTTAGTGATGTGTATCCTTTCATGAGACTTGTGATACCAACATTTTTGCTACGATCAATCTCAACACCATTGAGTTCGTAACGTATTTCTTCAAACATATGAAAAACTGTCATGTTGACCGTGTGAGTCGTTGCACTCACAGCTGTACCATCGGACTTTGTGAATTTTCCATACACATGTAATGTACTTTTACTTGGAAGTAGACACAAATCTTGGTGTTGAACTGCAATTCTTATTTCATCGCTGTTGTTGAATGTTAATGAAGCATACGGGAGATGAGCATGCGCTTTATCAAGTGCAATTGACTCATCAAAAATGATTTGTCGTTGAATATTTAAGATTTCCGCTGCCATGGTCGTGTACACGTTAAACAACAAAAATAAATTTTTATTTTCTTAATTTTCCACGTAATTTTACTCCTAGGCTCTATAGAAACTGAGTGTTCTGATGGGTTAACACTTTGTGAGGTACTCGGTGACTGATGTTGCTTGACCATGTTGCTGTCTTTTGATTCCCAGCACCACTTTTTGTTTCATACACGATACCCATTATTTTATAGACTTTATATGCAGTCTTATGGTTATCGTTTCACCACTGAAATTAGCCAGTTTTCCGTCTTGATCTACAATTCTCAGTCTGAGATTTTGTATTGCTTGTACGGCGATCGGTTGATAAATGACGTGTGATTGCAATCCAACAATCTTATATCCTGGTGGTACACTTGGGAAAAATTCATGAATAGTGTGAACTTTGTGTTCATTTAAGTAAGCACCAGACTTGATGTTACTCTCAACTCTCAGAGCATTGAGTTTTAATATCTTCACTGGTAAATCTGATGAGTGAGTTTTATGTGGCATCAGCTTCCGATTTGTAAATCCCAATAGTCGACCAATAGAATCTTGAGGTGTAATATTTATAAATTGATCACATTTTATCTCACTTCTCAATTCATTATTATTGGCTCTGATGCTGATGCTGAGTCTTCGTAATTTTTTTTGAATATATTTTTCAATGTCAGTTATCTCGTAACTTCCTGTTGGTATCGTCAAGACTCTCTCTTCAATGGTTTCATATTTTTCAGCTTCAATATTCTTTTCCGTCACTGAGATATTGTCATCAAACTTTGTAATTATTGCAGCATTTCTCTTAGCTCTTTTTTTCTTGACTATTTTTTTCTCATCAACATTATTATCAACATTATTTGTATCAATTTTTTCGATATCAGTATTATCCACAGGATAAGAGACATAGAATTTATTAGCACCCACATCAATATTGGGTATTGAATTAAATGTTAATAACTCTAAAAGTCCCAGAACATAATTTTTAGCTGGTGATAATTCAATTGGAGGGAAGTGGTTAGCTTCCAACTCGGATGAAGATCCTGTCAGTGTTAATGTGAATGACTCAGCCATGACTGATGTGCTGTACACAAAGTCACATCAATTTATAGTTGTCCAGTAAGAAATTTGAAACACAAATGTCCACATATAATTGTATCAAAATCCTGATATCTTTTGTGATTATATTTCACGCTACCAACATCTTGTGGTGGTTGTAAATTACCAAAACTATCAAAATAAATAACTTTATCATTATTTTTCTTGTAAGCAACCCAGTGAGTACCAGGTCCATGTTTATCATCAAGATTAATAATAGCTGATTCATTTTTTCTCGGTCCAGTTTCAGGTAAATCGTTTCTCATGAAAACACCACGAAAGTTTGGAATTTTTAGAGCTTTAGCGTACTTCAGTAAATCGATGTTTGTGAGTGCTCGATGTGGTAGCTCTACTTGTTTTTTGACTTGCA
Organism: Microplitis mediator; assembly: GCF_029852145.1. Taxonomy (NCBI): domain Eukaryota; kingdom Metazoa; phylum Arthropoda; class Insecta; order Hymenoptera; family Braconidae; genus Microplitis; species Microplitis mediator. The sequence goes on along the minus strand of NC_079974.1, from coordinate 7,254,914 downwards.
TCCTCTGCCTGCTGGATATGGTCTCAAATATAAACCCATACCACGTCTATAAGGCTTTAAGTATAAACCTTTACCCATGGATATTTGTTCCATTTGCAAATTATGACGTTTGCTCTCTTCCAATCGATTTTTAGCAGCACTTGCATCATTTACAGCTTTCGCTATACCAGCAGCACCTCCAGCCAAAGCTCCTGTTGCACTCAGGCTGGCAAAAAGTGGTATTAAAAATGGCAGTACACCACCAAGTTTGGATGGAACCGGTAAAATTCGTGGCAGCCGGATATTTTTTTTCCTACCAGATTTTTTAACAGCCTGACGAGCTCCTTTCAACGCCATTTTAATTGGATCACCTCCAGGAGTCATGGAATTTTTGGCAGCTGTGACAACTTGTCTTAGTGCTACTTGTTTCTTTACATTAGTCTTTTTCTTGCTAGTCTTTCTCTTGCCAGTTTTTTTCTTAGTAGGCTCTTTCTTGCCAGCTGTTCTCTTCTTCAAACCCATTCCGAATCTTTTTTTCATCTTCATGATTTTATTTACACTCCACGCAGCAGCTTTTTCACCAATACCAGCGCCTTTTGCTTGATAACGTTGCCACGCCTTCTCAGCAAGTATGTGATCAGCCTCGTGACGTGCCGCCAAATTTTCGCGATTATACAAGTATGCGATATCGTGTTCTTTACACGCAACGTCCAGAGGATTAATTCCGGGATCACCACGAGCTAATCTTTTGGCTAGCTTTGTACCTGGTCCACAGTACTGGTATCCAGGTATGTGTGGTTCAACTGGTAGCTTATTAATTAGACTGTTTATAAAACCTCGACCACTGGTCTTTACACATGTGCTCTCCATAGTAGCAGCATCATGACTAACTTAAAATGATATAAAACCGGGTACTTATAGCTCGCTGAGTGAGTTGTTGTTGTGATCGCAAACTGACAACATGGAGTTTAAAAGTCAAGCAGCCAAGTTACCAGTAATAAATTTTGATCAAATTGTTCAAGGTACCGGAGTGAAAAAAGTTAAGAGACACGGCGCTTTATTGCCAAACAGTGTACGCGCTATATTTTGTGGTCCATCGAATTGTGGAAAAACAAATGCTCTGCTCTCACTCATCATACACCCCAATGGCTTGAGATTTGATAATATTTATCTCTACTCAAAATCTCTGAACCAACCGAAATATAAATTTTTAGAATCACTACTTAAACCAATAGAAGGTATTGAATTTTTGACATTCAACGAGCACGAAGAAGTACTAAAACCGGAAGATGCAAAACCAAACTCATTGATGATATTTGATGAGGTCGCTTGTGAAAAACAAGATCATATCCGAGCTTACTTTTGTATGGGTCGACATAAAGATGTTGACAGTTTTTATCTCTGTCAGACTTATACACGTATTCCTAAGCATTTGATACGTGACAATGCAAATTTTATAGTTCTCTTTCGACAAGATGAAATGAACTTGAAGAATGTGTATGATGATCATGTAAATACTGACATGTCATACAATTTATTCAAAGACTTGTGTTCAGCATGTTGAAATGATGTCGATGGCAAATATGGTTTTGTCGTGATTGACAAAGACAGTGAACTAAATAGTGGCAGATATAGAAAAGGATTTGACTGTTTTATTGGTATAAATTAAGTTGTACTTGATAAATAGTCATCAGAGGTTAAGTGAACTTTAACCCATCAACATGAAGACCGAGGAGCTTTCAAAGCAGAGAGATGTCTTACATCAGATATCTCAGGCTAGTGATGCTATCCAACGGAAGCATAGAATGCTCAAGTTGGGTAAAGACACAGCTGAAAAGGCAATGGGGGAAATGTTTAAGCCTATTGTTACACCTCTGCAGAGTCTACTCGAATCATCTAAACATAAAGTCAAGTAAGAAGTCAAATAAGAATTTAAAGATGATAATTCAACGGTGAATAATGATACAGAATTTGAAGATGCCAGTAATTATAATAGTATTATCTCTGAAGATAGAAGTGGGACTCTGGATGAAACACAAATATTTCCTGCTGCATCAAGTACACCCGCTAAGCCAGTGAGCGGCGAAATAAAATCATATTTAGCTAAAGTGTACAGAAGAAGTAAAGATATTGATATGAGATATGGTGTTCGTCGACGTTTTTATATTGGTGATTTTCAAATAACTTTTGACCATAATAAAAATAAAGATTACTCTGTGACTCCTGGTTTATTGAAATTATTATTTAAAAAATCACCGGATGATTCAAAAGTCACGCAGAATGATAAAAATAAATATCTCGAAATTATTAAAATGACAAATACTCATAGAAAAAATTATAAACCAGATGGTAATTTTTATGAAGACTCAACAATCAAGTATAATAATTATATCGTCGATTTTCTCGCTAAAAATGCAAACTTATCAAGAGGTAAAGGTTTACCGAATTTTATGATTGCGAAAAATGGTGGTCATAGCATTTGTCTTTAGGTGAAGTTATATCTTTCTCACAAATATAACAAGCAGTCGCCTGATCGTGACACTTTTGTTGTTGTTTAGTAAGTGGTGTCATTGTGATGGGATTTTTTAGTATTTCTTCTAATTCAATAGCTAATTTTTCTAATTTTAAAATAAACCAACCAATACAATGTGGTGAACGATTTAATTCAAACTTAGATAAATTACTATTGTAGCAACAATGTTGATAGAACGCTACACTGTGTGGAACATGTTTTTTATCATCTCCCTCAGGTTCAAGTGTACATTCTAAATCTGCATAGACAACAAACGGCACAGAATCTTTATTGCGATAATTTTTAAACTTTAAAATTCTATTCTGTTCATTTGGAATAACCATTCGAACAGTATTAGATTTAAGACAATCTAATTTATGTCTTTTTAAAGACGTTTCCAATTTAAAATGATTCAGACATCTATCGCAAAAAAATAATTTACATTTAGACTTTGATATTTGACTTTTAACTAGCCGCGAAAGATCTTTAATTAAAGCAAAATGAAGAATAGGCTCGAAATTTTCAAAATCATTGCCTGACATATTTACATTAGTTTGTAACATTAAAAGATGAATTGTTTTTGACTCACAATTATTATTTTGACTTAAATACAATGGAATTATAACACTTTTTTCATCTTGTTTATCATTAAATTCTGATTCAACACCATATACATTAATTTGCAAATTATTTAATTTTTCAAATTTTGGAATATCTCGTAGGGTAATAGGAAATTTAATACCTTCGTATTTCAATACAGTGCTGAAGTGTGGATACGATGTCTTTCTCTCAGGATGACCAGTATTAGCTTGATGTAACGCTGCAACAATACACCAAAGGAAGCAGTACTCGTCATAATTTTCGATATTTAATACAGATCGTTTGTTTTTGATGTCCTTGGGTAATCGTATGAATGGTGAAGCACCGGCTTGTAGAGGTGTATATTTTGATATGGTGATGACTAAGTTGTTGATCTCCACTAAACTCCAACCTGAGTCTTTCTGGTTAAATTCCTCAACCTTCTTTAATAATTTTTCATATACATGTTGAGTATACCAGTCTTCCATCGAAGTTTGAGGCAAAATTTCTCTACTTTTAGTAAGGAAATATTTTTTTTCTTGAACTGTACCATCACTTTTAGAGTTTTGAAATAAACAAAATAATTCAACATTCACTTTTACGCCAGCAACATCTTGCATCATTTCTTCAATTTTTTCAATGACAATACCTTGTGCGTCATTGAGAAATGCACGTACATCCGTGTGTTCTTGATTAATTACGCACCCAGTCTTGATGTTGTTGGTGAATGCACTTTGGAGGTCTTGCCATTTTATAAGGCGACGATTATTTAAATCACCGCCAGTAACTTTTCCAGAAAGTTTAGAAAATTGATCAGCATACCAACACAACTGCACAATCTGAGCTTGAAGACTTCGTCACACTTGAACACTTGTGTTTGAATCTAACAAGATTGTATTGAAATAATTGATTGTATCAATACACACTTGGTGGCATTCCTGACAATTTTCTTTACTGATACTATCCGCTCTTAAATCATTAAATGATTCAGCTACGGAATTAACTAAATTTTGAAGGCTTTTAATTATATCAGCCATTGTATGTTATTAAGAAGTGTCTTTACACCGCACTTAAAGTGTTTAATTGAAAAATAAAAAAGTGTCTTTGCACTGCACTAGAAGTGTTTAATTTAAAAAAATGAAAAAGTGTCTCTGCACTGCACTAAAAGTGTTTAATTAAAACTTATTCAAGTCACCGAAAGTTTGTAGCTTAAATAATTTTTTAATGTATGAAAAAATTTATTGGATAGAAAAAATTTTTTTATAGCAAAAAAAAAATCACAAGAGTATTCGATGTTGGAGAGATTCGTACTTCATGCAGAGACTCGTACTTCTTTTTCGTGAAGTATGCTCTCACACGCCTCTTTTTATAGGCAAAAAGATGACTCATCAACTGCGCAGTAGAAAGTTCCAGAACAACCTGTGACGTCATGACTGACGCCGTAAAAATAGATGTCGCCTCAAAAGTACCACCATTACCGAACAAAAAGTAGTGAAATCCCCTAGAATAACGTGTCAACATAACCTAAAACGCTAGATGGCGCGACAAATGGCATGATGTCACCCACTACGCAGTTATAAAATCAAACAAAGAAAACGAGTTTATTCCTGCACATGCATGAGTCATCAGTCTAAAAATAGATCTTCTCGAACTTTCTACTGCGCAGTTATAAAATCAAGCAAAGAAAACGAGTTTATTCCTGCACATGCATGAGTCATCAGTCTAAAAATAGATCTTCTCGAACTTTCTACTGCGCAGTTATAAAATTAACCAATGGAATTAAAATATAATTAATTTAAAAAATAGTGTGGTGGGGGATAATAACAAATAGCTGTACCGGATTTTTAATTATTCAGTCATTCATTGTCTGTTGTTGAGATACAAGCTATCAAAATGGAAATGATAATAGATGTGCAAGGGTTTAAAGGCTCAAATAATCAGTTTTTTGTAAAGGAACTTGCTTCAATTACAGTTCAGCATAAAATTGATGGTGTTGAAAAAATGTCATCTACGTTATTCATACCACCTTGTAATTGAACATTATTATCAAATCAATGTCAACGCTTAAATACTTGGGTAACATATAATCAACATGGAATCACCTGGGATGCTAGAAAAACATCATATTTAAAGCTAAAAGCAACAATTGAACATGTCACTTATAATTACAAATATATTTATGTAAAAGGTTTTGAAAAAAAATTATGGATCCAAGAATTAATCGATAGTGAAAAAATTGTAATTGATTTAGATGATTTAAAAATTCCCGCGTTGAAAAATATAAAAGTATTAAACAATAATTTTTGTAAATATCATTGTAAATTGAATAATAATTACTTGTGTGCTCTGGAAAATGTAATACTTCTAAAAAATTGGTTTTTAAATGATTAATAAAACTGAACTTGATGTAATTATACTTTTTCTTTCCCCCTTTTTTCTTACAATTATTATTTTTAAAGTTATTAAGTAATTGCTAACATTTTTATAATCCAGAAAATAGTTTAATGATTTAATCTTATAATTAATTATTTTTAATCGAATCATCAAAATAATTTAAATGCATCCTGGTAGTCAAAACTGATGATAAGTTGACAACAAGTTGATAGATTAAATTTACCGCCACCATTAACGATAAGATGTATTGATTTTTTTAAAGTTCCTGCGTTGAAAAATAACTAAATTGTAACTTAAATAATAATTACTTGCATGCTTTGGAGAATGTAAAATTGGTATTTTAATTAATAAAATTCAACCTTTTTTTTCCTCATACAGTTATTATTTTTCAAAAAAAAAAATGATACTAAATAATTGTTTACATTTTGATAACCTAGAAAATAGTTTAATAATTAAACCTTATAATTAATTATTATTTTAAGTGAACTATCAAATAATTTCAATACATTCTGATAGTCAAAATTGATGATAAGTTGTCATCAGCCTACTACCCCAACTTGTTACCATGCTGAATGTTATAAATTTTAACGTCAAGTTGCTGTCATTATAATAATGCCAGCTTGCTGACTACCAATATATATATATATATATATATATATATATATATATATATATATATTCTTTTTATGGTGAACGGTAAATATATTTTTATGGATTTGATTTTACCACCTCTAACGATTATTACTTTAATGTTCCACCAATTTAAAGATAGGTAATTATAATTTATATTTTTAAAATTGATTTTTGAATATCGATAAATCAATCACTTACATTGTTGGTTTAATTTTTTACTCATAGGTGGCGGTATTCTATCTGTCTAAATTTACGCGCGCAACTCGTAACCGCACAATTTTTTTAAAATAAAATTATTCATTTTCAATAAATCTATGAATGAAAGTATGATGATTGAGATAATAGATCATGACTTTAATTCATATTTATGACCATCATTTTGTAAAACATTGCTTATATACATTTTTTTAAATGTAAACAAACCAGCATGTCTAACCACGTGTTCATGGTGGTCAACAATAGTAGTTGGTCCATTATTTTTTTTTGTCTCATACATATGTACATGAGAATCTTATGAGAGCGGTGGTGGTGATTTTTTTTTGTTAAAAACTTGTCACGATAGACAAAGAAAATTAATTTTTGTGACGCAGTTAACGTGCGTGGTGGTTTTGATAAAAAAAAATAAAAACGGACAGAAATAATAATTGTAAGTAAAAAATATTTATCTATTAAAATTAAGTAAATACTGAGACAATGTGAATTGTCATTTTCTCCCTCAGCCTTGCGGTTTCCATTTTTCCCCGTCTCGTTGCCGTCTGAAACCACCTAAAGCTAGAGTCATAGTGCCATGGTCACATGACTAATTATCACCTCAACGCATGACCGTGAAGTGGGGAGCGAGCCCAAAAACTCAGCCCTAAGACCCTACGGTGATTGAACTTCACTTCGATCCTGGATCCGTTAACGTTCAGACGTTATTATCATTTCAATATTAATTTTTATATACTTGCGATATTCACGTATTTTATATTTTGTGAATCGCATATATTTTCCTGGCAATTCACTTGCAAAATAGTATTTTTTGTATTGTTATTATTTATTAATTATAATTAAATTTAAGTACATTGAAAGTATTATACGTTACCGGCGAAATATTCGCGGTAATAAAACTAAATTAAATAATAAAATCAGTGTATGATAAGGAACTAGTCCACGTGGCCACTACTGCGTATCCTGCGTTCCGGCCAGGACCATTGCTATTGTATTCTGCGTGAAACGTTATTGTAAGTAATTGAGTTTATTATAATTGGCAATAAAATTGCACATTGTCCGAATAAATTCCCTATTTTATTCATCACCTTATTCTATCTTTATTTTAATATACTGGTGGGATTATTTAATACGATAAAATAATTATTAATTAAGTTAGAAATAATAAGTAAGTCAGCTGTAAGAAAGCAGCATAGATATTATCAGCCGTGAGGTAAGTTGATAAGTCTTTTTTTATACGTTGCCGAGTTTGAATAAGTGCGGGTCTTTGATTTGCAAGAACCCCAGCCCACTGCTCTGTCCAGCATAAAATGAAATTTGTTAGAGGCCTGCCTAAGCCAGGGTTCAACCCGCGAATTCTGGTGGCTGCTGGTAAAAATCGCGAAGACAAAAAGCGATTTGTCTCAATACTTAGATAAAAACTCAAAGTCATTAAATATATAATGATATTAATTAATATTAACCTTTTTTAATCTTTTATTTTAATTATTGAAAACTTTATGACAATGAATTTTTTGGTTCTAAGTAAATAATCAATTATTATTAGTAAAATACTTAGAGGGAAAATAATTTCTTTTACTAACAATGTCTAATAATAATAATAATAATAATAATAATAATAATAATAATAATAATAATAATAATGGGGTCAATCGCGATACAGTGGGATGCATACAGCGTACGATGCAACTTTGGCGAACACGGTTCCACATTTCATGTGGCAACGACAAACGTGTGACCGAAGTTGTACAGTACAAGCGAGGTGTCTTCCAGGGAGATTCCCTGAGCCCGCTGCTGTTTTGCATCTCACTGCTGCCGATATCTGTTGCGCTACGCCGTACTCGTGGATACTCAGTGGGCCCACCAACTGATCGGAAATATTCGATCACCCACTTACTCTACATGGATGATCTGAAGGTATATGCTCCTGATGAGGAACACCTTCAGACAGCCTTGAATATCGTAGGGGAGTATACACGGGATGTCGGCATGGCCTTTGGGTAGGACAAGTGCGCGGTCGTTAATCTGGTGAGGGGTAAGTGCTCTGATTTGCGCGAAGATATCGAGTTAGTAGATGGGAGCGTCATTGACCATCTTGACGCCGGAGAGTCGTACAAATATCTAGGGATTGATGGGAGTCCTATGCAGGATGTCTCGAAAATCAAAACGACTCTCTGCAGCGAGTATGGACGGAGACTCCGGAAAATCTGGTCATCAGAACTTTCCGGAAAAAACAAAGTCTCTGCAACAAACATGCTTGCTGTCCCAGTACTACTCTACTCTTTCGGTGTCCTTAAATGGACCCGAAAAGAGCTTAGAGATCTCGATATCAAGACACGCAAAGTCATGAACATCAATCGGAGCATGCACCCTAAGTCCTAAGTCACCAGATTATACCTTTCCCGGCACATCGGAGGGAGAGGTCTACAGAGCTTGGAGTGTCTACACGATTGTTTGGTTTAGGGTCTAACATACGAAGTTGTCAATTTCACTGCAGATGAGGACGACTTCCTTATGCAGATTGTTCATAGTCATGAGAATCTGCAGAAGGGAGCGTTCTTATATAAGGCAGCAAGATACGCGGCAAAATCCCTCGGTCTCGGAAGAATAAACCCTCTTATTGAACTCCTTAAGGAGGAATTTAAGAGTGTCGTCAGGAATGCTGAGCAGCAAAAACTGCTCAGTACACACATGGACAAGTCCATGCACAGCGTGTTCTTTAAACACGTGCGTGATCATGGCTTGTCCACCCAGCTGACGTTTTCCTTCCTTAAGTCAGCTGGCCTGATGTCCGAGACCGAAGGATATATTTTTGCCTGTCAAGATGGTGTTATCAATACCCTCGAATACCGTGCAAAAGTACTCCAGATGCAGCTACCCGACACATCGTGTAGGGTATGTAAGCAACATCCTGAGACGCTTATGCACCGCTTGTCAGCATGTCCTGTGCTGGCAAGAGGTGCATACATCCAGCGTCACAATGCTGCTCTGCGAGTACTTTACTACCACCTTAGACATACGCACGGTATCGACAAAACACCAGTGCTGCCTTATCTGCCAGGAGATATTCCGCAAGTTGTTGAGAATGACCGTTGCCGCATTTATTGGAACGTGCCATTCGCAACAACGCGGAAAATAGATCACAACAAACCTGATATTGTGCTCTTCGATAAAACCGCTCGTGACATTTATGTCATTGAGTTTTCAGCTCCTGCTGAGTATAACATTACGGTTAAAGAAGAGCACAAACACGAGATATATCAGGATCTCCTGTTCGAAATTGGCAAACTTTACCCAGGTTACCGTGTCAAACTTGTCGTCCTCATTGTTGGCGTCCTAGGAGGGATGAAACAGTCTTTTGTATCTGCATTGGCTAGAATACCAACTTGTTCAGCGCAAGTTGAGCTTCTGGCATCGAGGATGCAAAAGGCTGTTATACTCGGGTCCCTCCGTCTACTTAGGCAACGAAACTTGGCCTGCTGCGCATGCTGATCATCTTGTTGATGAAGCATCGCAGCAGTAACGATTTGGCGCTCAGCTGAGGCCCTCGGTAGAGTCGGACTACCGGGGATAACCCCCTGAGCATTTAACTTAAAAGAGAAATAATAATAATAATAATAATAATAATAATAATAATAATAATAATAATAATAATAATAATAATAATAATAATAATAATAATAATAATAATAATAATAATAATAATAATAATAATAATAATAATAATAATAATAATAATAATAATAATAATAATAATAATAATAATAATAATAATAATAATAATAATAATAATAATAATAATAATAATAATAATAATAATAATAATAATAATAATAATAATAATAATAATAATAATAATAATAATAATAATAATAATAATAATAATAATAATAATAATAATAATAATAATAATAATAATAATAATAATAATAATAATAATAATAATAATAATAATAATAATAATAATAATAATAATAATAATAATAATAATAATAATAATAATAATAATAATAATAATAATAATAATAATAATAATAATAATAATAATAATAATAATAATAATAATAATAATAATAATAATAATAATAATAATAATAATAATAATAATAATAATAATAATAATAATAATAATAATAATAATAATAATAATAATAATAATAATAATAATAATAATAATAATAATAATAATAATAATAATAATAATAATAATAATAATAATAATAATAATAATAATAATAATAATAATAATAATAATAATAATAATAATAATAATAATAATAATAATAATAATAATAATAATAATAATAATAATAATAATAATAATAATAATAATAATAATAATAATAATAATAATAATAATAATAATAATAATAATAATAATAATAATAATAATAATAATAATAATAATAATAATAATAATAATAATAATAATAATAATAATAATAATAATAATAATAATAATAATAATAATAATAATAATAATAATAATAATAATAATAATAATAATAATAATAATAATAATAATAATAATAATAATAATAATAATAATAATAATAATAATAATAATAATAATAATAATAATAATAATAATAATAATAATAATAATAATAATAATAATAATAATAATAATAATAATAATAATAATAATAATAATAATAATAATAATAATAATAATAATAATAATAATAATAATAATAATAATAATAATAATAATAATAATAATAATAATAATAATAATAATAATAATAATAATAATAATAATAATAATAATAATAATAATAATTTCTTTATTTATTAGCATAATGCTATTTATAAAAACACTGTACAATCTTATGACTTAAATTTAATAATAATTTTCTTTAATGTAATTTTTCAAATCTATCTTAAAAATTTTTATTCTATTTTCACTCTTGATACGGTTAGGAAGACCATTGTACCATTTAAATCCTCGGTACACGAGACTTCTCTCGGCAGAGTGAGTTCTGGTGTACCGAACCTGTAATTCATTTCTCTGTCTTGTATTATGATCGTGATTATCACCAACCAAAACCAGCTTATTTTTTAAACACAGTGGTGCCATTCCCAATAACATCTTTTTAATTAATATACAACATCTATATATCATTATCTGTTTGACGCTCATCCACCCTAAAGCTTCGAGCATCTTTTTTATATTTGTATATTTATTTACCCCTAAGACTATTCGCATTGCTCTATTTTGTATTCGTTGTAGTACAGTTACTTGTTGTCTATTATAATTCATCATTAAGCTAGCGCAATAATCAAAGTGGGGACCAATTAGTGATTTATAGATGGTATTTTTTGTCCAACAACTTACCGATTTATTCAATCGATAAATTACATTGAGCTTTTTTGCGATTTTTTTTCCCGTTTCAATTAAGTGATTATTGAATGTTAGATTATTATCTATTATTATGCCTAAATATTTGGTTTCTTTCACTTCAATAATACTTTCATTATTAATCTTAATCTTACAATTGCCTATTTTATACTTTTTTCTAGCATCATGTTACAACATAAATACAGTTTTTTTTATATTTATTTTCAGCTGATATTCTTTAAGCCATAATTCAAGTATTTCCAAACCCGTATTTATTTTGCATTCTATTTCCTTTTCATCTTTACTACAAAAATACAATTTCATATCATCCGCAAAAAGTCTGCACTCGATACCCTGTTCTTTTATTAAGCTAATCACTTCATTTATATATATTATAAATAATAATGGACCCAGCTTGGAGCCTTGGGGTACTCCGTGTTTAACAGTTTTTTCATCAGATAAACAATCGTTGAATTTTACTACTTGTTTCCTATTATTTAAATAAGACCTAAACCATTCTAACACAGTGCCACCAATTCCCAATTTGTTTAAGATATTCAGTAATTTGCTTCTATTTATCGTTTCGAATGCTCTTGCGAAGTCGATAAATACGACTCCTACATATAGACCATTATCAATGTCATGTCTCCAGTCTATCAATGAGCACTGCATGGCTGTTTCACATGAGTGCTCCTTTCTAAATCCAAATTGTTCCTCGTTTAATATACTATTGTTATCAATAAATTTATCTAGCTGTGATTTTACAACACTCTCTAAAACTTGTTCAATTACCGGCAATGTATTAATCGGTCTGAAATCACTTATTTTTATACTGTCTTTTATTTTTTGTATCGGTACTATCCTAGCAACTTTTAAATTATCAGGTACAATCCCATATTCTATAGATCGATTTATAATATTTAATATAATATTTCTATCAAATTTCCATAAATGTTTTAAAATTATAGAATTACAATCATTATTACATCCTTTTTTTACATCCAAGCTCTTTATAATCTTATCCAAGTCATATTCACTCACTCTATCAAATCTATCCCACTTCTGATTACTAATATCATTATCAATTCTATCATTTACTGAGTTACATCCTATCTCCTTAACAATTTTATTAATACTATCAATAAAATATTGGTTAAATTCGTTGGAGATCAGTAAATTATCATTTACAATCCTACCATCGAGTTCAATACTATCAATTATAGTTTGGGATTTCTTATTATCTATCAGTTCCTTTAAATGCCTCCAGAGTATTTTTCCATTATGTTTATTTGCATCTATATTTTTATCATTAAAATCTCTTTTGCGTTTTCTTAATTCGTCTACAATATCATTTCTTAGTCTTTTATAGTTTTTAATATCTTCCTGATTTCCAGAATTCTTAGATACAAAAAATAATCGATCTCGCTCCTTCATTCTTTCAACCAGATCTTTTGTAATCCATTTTATATCATTATAATTCGATTTAAATATTTTTTCTTTTTTTGGTACTACCACATCAAGAGCACTTGACACGCTACAATTAAATTTATCTATAACTACATCTAAATCATCATTAAAATCTATCTTAAATTTATCATTAAAAATATCACAAAATAATTCTTGATTAAATTGGTTGAAGTTTCTTTTCTTAATTACTTTTCGATTTTTAGTCTGCTCAATATTAAAGACCGAATTAACAATAATGATGTTATGATCTGACACCTTTGGCGTAGGCAGAACATCAATAAACAATTCCACATTTGAAAAAACTAAATCAATTATTGTGTCCGACTTAAATGTTGATCTCGTCGGCACATTGACAAATTGTTTAAGTCCTAGCATATTACATTTATTTAAAAAATCACGTGCATAACGATCCTTGTTATTACCAACGTCTAAATTGAAATCTCCTACTATTATAAGCTTTCCATTATCCACATAGTTTTCAAATAAATCCACCATATTTTCTTTGAACTGACTTACTCGACTGTTAGGTGATCTATACACATTGGCAATAATAAAACCATCCCTTCCGCCAATCTGTACTGCATTAATCCAGGTTTTATCACTGATATCGGTACTACTAAACAATACTCTAAATTTAAAATTTTTGTTGATGTACGTAATTACGCCACCTGTACGATTATTCATAGTATTTGTACGCACGTGACTATAACCTTTTATACCAACTTCATGGTCCAAGACATCTGGAGCAGTATGTGTTTCTGTCAAACAAATTACATCTGGCTTAACAGTAAATAACCACTTTTCAAAAATGTCTTTGCGTCTTATTAAACCATTTATATTTAATGCCACTAATTTAAATGACCTTTTACTATTTTTTATTTGGTCCTCTTTTTGGGGTAATTGTTAACATTTATAGTTAATATTTTTTTGTGCTCTAATCAACGCTCTTTTAAAGCACTCACAATCAAGATCATTAGCACAATGATCTATTTTTACTCCTTCTAACTTGAAATCATTTACCATTTTAACACAATTTACACATTTTTTTATTTCCTCTTGACAGTCTTTCTCCAAGTGGTTGCCTGAACACTTACGACATTTAGACTCACTCTTACAATCCTTTGCAAAATGGTTAAATCCCCAACATTTAAAGCATCTAAGGACACTAACACTATCAAACACTCGACATAAATTCCAATCTAACTTTATTTTGTTTTTTTGCAATAAATACATGTGCGTCTCTGGATCTACTTCCATAATTATTATGCCATTATTGTTTTTACCCATCAATTTTTTTCTTATTATCATTTTTGTTGATTCATTTGTGACTATTCCATTTTGCTTCTTGATCATATCGATAATTTCACTTTCCTCATTTTGTTCTATTGTATCACTATCTATGTCAATAATTTTGACTTTAGGTGACTTTTTATCCGTTACTCTGATGCGATAGTTTTGACCCATATTTTTTTTTAGTTCACTAGCCAATTTTTCACGATCTTCCTTTCCTGTACATCCAATGACTACTTTTCCTGCCAAGGTTTCCTTTAATTGGTCAACTTCCACTCCTAGTTTCCCTATTTTTACTTTTCTTTTAACCTCAATAAATGTAGTTTTACTATCCTGTTTTTGTATTGGCTCAATTACGACAGTTTCCGTTTTTGAACCGTTAACCCTATCAGCATATGTAGGCGGTTTTTTTGACAATTTCAAATGCTCATTTTTGCCATCACTACTTCCACCAGTTAAATTTCTTAACTCCTCCTTAACAATCTCACGAACCGCTTTTACTAGATCATCTTTGAAATCAACGAAAATCCGTGTTGCAATATCTTTAAATTCATCTCTAAACTCGTCGACAACAAGGCCAATTTCCTCAACTTTTTCCACTAAGTTATCAACTTTCTCCACTATGTCACTCATAATAATTTCCTCATCACATCTTTTCCTCTTCTTCCTGGTTACCGAAGAAACAGAAGATGCACAACTTACATTATCTGGTATTTCATGTCCAGCACACTCAACCAACTCGCCACATTCGTTTAAGTACTTGTGGTTTCGCAGAAGACACCCTTTATGAAATTGTTGATTACATCTACTACACGGCCAAGCAGATTTCACGTTAGTTTGTTTACAATAAGCACACGTGTATCTCTTTGGAGTCCCTTCCAAGGCTCCCTCTGTCTCCATCATTTCAACTAGCTATTACCAACTATGTTGGAGAGCAATATATCCCCATATAGAGGACCGTGGGGACCTCTATATTAGGATTTTGAACTGTTTTTCCACTAGCACGTGTACTATGTATTAATAAGTCTAACCATAAAAATTGTTAATGTAATATTTATTTGTTTAACACTAAATAAATCACACCACCCACTATAACAATTTATATATCAAATCATTTGCAAAATTTTTCCGAACACTTTAATACATAAACCAATCTGTCAATCACACTATAAATACTTAAAATATATTATTTAGACAGAGCGCAAAGAAACACATCTGCATAATAATAATAATAATAATAATAATAATAATAATAATAATAATGTTCATAGTCATGAGAATCTGCAGAAGGGAGCGTTCTTATATAAGGCAGCAAAGTACGCGGCAAAATCCCTCGGTCTCGGAAGAGTAAACCCTCTTATTGAACTCCCTAAGGAGGAATTTAAGAGTGTCGTCAGGAATGCTGAGCAGCAAAAACTGCTCAGTACACACATGGACAAGTCCATGCACAGCGTGTTCTTCAAACACGTGCGTGACCATGGCTTGTCCACCCAGCTGACGTTTTCCTTCCTTAAGTCAGCTGGCCTGATGTCCGAGACCGAAGGATATATTTTTGCCTGCCAAGATGGTGTAATCAATACCCTCGAATACCGTGCGAAAGTACTCCAGATGCAGCTACCCGACACATCGTGTAGGGTGTGTAAGCAACATCCTGAGACGCTTATGCATCTCTTGTCAGCATGTCCTGTGCTGGCAAGAAGTGCATACATCCAGCGTCATAATGCTGCTCTGCGAGTACTCTACTACCACCTTAGACATACGCACGGTATCGACAAAACACCAGTGCTGCCTTATCTGCCAGGAGATATTCCGCAAGTTGTTGAGAATGACCGTTGCCGCATTTATTGGAACGTGCCATTCGCAACAACGCGGAAAATAGATCACAACAAACCTGATATTGTGCTCTTCGATAAAACCGCTCGTGACATTTATGTCATTGAGTTTTCAGCTCCTGCTGAGTATAACATCACGGTTAAAGAAGAGCACAAACACGAGATATATCAGGATCTCCTGTTCGAAATTGGCAAACTTTACCCAGGTTACCGTGTCAAACTTGTCGTCCTCATTGTTGGCGTCCTAGGAGGGATGAAACAGTCGTTTGTGTCTGCACTAGCTAGAATACCAACTTGTTCAGCGCAAGTTGAGTTTCTGGCATCGCGGATGCAAAAGGCTGTTATTCTCGGGTCCCTCCGTCTCCTAAGGCAACGAAACTTGGCCTGCTGCGCATGCTGATCATCTTGTTGATGATGCATCGCGGCAGTAACGATTTGGCGCTCAGCTGAGGCCCTCGGTAGAGTCGGACTACCGGGGATAACCCCCTGAGCATTTAACTAAAAAGAAATAATAATAATAATAATAATAATAATAATAATAATAATAATAATAATAATAATAATAATAATAATAATAATAATAACTTCCTTATGCAGATTGTTCATAGTCATGAGAATCTGCAGAAGGGAGCGTTCTTATATAAGGCAGCAAAGTACGCGGCAAAATCCCTCGGTCTCGGAAGAGTAAACCCTCTTATTGAACTCCCTAAGGAGGAATTTAAGAGTGTCGTCAGGAATGCTGAGCAGCAAAAACTGCTCAGTACACACATGGACAAGTCCATGCACAGCGTGTTCTTCAAACACGTGCGTGACCATGGCTTGTCCACCCAGCTGACGTTTTCCTTCCTTAAGTCAGCTGGCCTGATGTCCGAGACCGAAGGATATATTTTTGCCTGCCAAGATGGTGTAATCAATACCCTCGAATACCGTGCGAAAGTACTCCAGATGCAGCTACCCGACACATCGTGTAGGGTGTGTAAGCAACATCCTGAGACGCTTATGCATCTCTTGTCAGCATGTCCTGTGCTGGCAAGAAGTGCATACATCCAGCGTCATAATGCTGCTCTGCGAGTACTCTACTACCACCTTAGACATACGCACGGTATCGACAAAACACCAGTGCTGCCTTATCTGCCAGGAGATATTCCGCAAGTTGTTGAGAATGACCGTTGCCGCATTTATTGGAACGTGCCATTCGCAACAACGCGGAAAATAGATCACAACAAACCTGATATTGTGCTCTTCGATAAAACCGCTCGTGACATTTATGTCATTGAGTTTTCAGCTCCTGCTGAGTATAACATCACGGTTAAAGAAGAGCACAAACACGAGATATATCAGGATCTCCTGTTCGAAATTGGCAAACTTTACCCAGGTTACCGTGTCAAACTTGTCGTCCTCATTGTTGGCGTCCTAGGAGGGATGAAACAGTCGTTTGTGTCTGCACTAGCTAGAATACCAACTTGTTCAGCGCAAGTTGAGTTTCTGGCATCGCGGATGCAAAAGGCTGTTATTCTCGGGTCCCTCCGTCTCCTAAGGCAACGAAACTTGGCCTGCTGCGCATGCTGATCATCTTGTTGATGATGCATCGCGGCAGTAACGATTTGGCGCTCAGCTGAGGCCCTCGGTAGAGTCGGACTACCGGGGATAACCCCCTGAGCATTGAACTAAAAAGAAATAATAATAATAATAATAATAATAATAATAATAATAATAATAATAATAATAATAATAATAATAATAATAATAATAACTTCCTTATGCAGATTGTTCATAGTCATGAGAATCTGCAGAAGGGAGCGTTCTTATATAAGGCAGCAAAGTACGCGGCAAAATCCCTCGGTCTCGGAAGAGTAAACCCTCTTATTGAACTCCCTAAGGAGGAATTTAAGAGTGTCGTCAGGAATGCTGAGCAGCAAAAACTGCTCAGTACACACATGGACAAGTCCATGCACAGCGTGTTCTTCAAACACGTGCGTGACCATGGCTTGTCCACCCAGCTGACGTTTTCCTTCCTTAAGTCAGCTGGCCTGATGTCCGAGACCGAAGGATATATTTTTGCCTGCCAAGATGGTGTAATCAATACCCTCGAATACCGTGCGAAAGTACTCCAGATGCAGCTACCCGACACATCGTGTAGGGTGTGTAAGCAACATCCTGAGACGCTTATGCATCTCTTGTCAGCATGTCCTGTGCTGGCAAGAAGTGCATACATCCAGCGTCATAATGCTGCTCTGCGAGTACTCTACTACCACCTTAGACATACGCACGGTATCGACAAAACACCAGTGCTGCCTTATCTGCCAGGAGATATTCCGCAAGTTGTTGAGAATGACCGTTGCCGCATTTATTGGAACGTGCCATTCGCAACAACGCGGAAAATAGATCACAACAAACCTGATATTGTGCTCTTCGATAAAACCGCTCGTGACATTTATGTCATTGAGTTTTCAGCTCCTGCTGAGTATAACATCACGGTTAAAGAAGAGCACAAACACGAGATATATCAGGATCTCCTGTTCGAAATTGGCAAACTTTACCCAGGTTACCGTGTCAAACTTGTCGTCCTCATTGTTGGCGTCCTAGGAGGGATGAAACAGTCGTTTGTGTCTGCACTAGCTAGAATACCAACTTGTTCAGCGCAAGTTGAGTTTCTGGCATCGCGGATGCAAAAGGCTGTTATTCTCGGGTCCCTCCGTCTCCTAAGGCAACGAAACTTGGCCTGCTGCGCATGCTGATCATCTTGTTGATGATGCATCGCGGCAGTAACGATTTGGCGCTCAGCTGAGGCCCTCGGTAGAGTCGGACTACCGGGGATAACCCCCTGAGCATTTAACTAAAAAGAAATAATAATAATAATAATAATAATAATAATAATAATAATAATAATAATAATAATAATAATAATAATAATAACTTCCTTATGCAGATTGTTCATAGTCATGAGAATCTGCAGAAGGGAGCGTTCTTATATAAGGCAGCAAAGTACGCGGCAAAATCCCTCGGTCTCGGAAGAGTAAACCCTCTTATTGAACTCCCTAAGGAGGAATTTAAGAGTGTCGTCAGGAATGCTGAGCAGCAAAAACTGCTCAGTACACACATGGACAAGTCCATGCACAGCGTGTTCTTCAAACACGTGCGTGACCATGGCTTGTCCACCCAGCTGACGTTTTCCTTCCTTAAGTCAGCTGGCCTGATGTCCGAGACCGAAGGATATATTTTTGCCTGCCAAGATGGTGTAATCAATACCCTCGAATACCGTGCGAAAGTACTCCAGATGCAGCTACCCGACACATCGTGTAGGGTGTGTAAGCAACATCCTGAGACGCTTATGCATCTCTTGTCAGCATGTCCTGTGCTGGCAAGAAGTGCATACATCCAGCGTCATAATGCTGCTCTGCGAGTACTCTACTACCACCTTAGACATACGCACGGTATCGACAAAACACCAGTGCTGCCTTATCTGCCAGGAGATATTCCGCAAGTTGTTGAGAATGACCGTTGCCGCATTTATTGGAACGTGCCATTCGCAACAACGCGGAAAATAGATCACAACAAACCTGATATTGTGCTCTTCGATAAAACCGCTCGTGACATTTATGTCATTGAGTTTTCAGCTCCTGCTGAGTATAACATCACGGTTAAAGAAGAGCACAAACACGAGATATATCAGGATCTCCTGTTCGAAATTGGCAAACTTTACCCAGGTTACCGTGTCAAACTTGTCGTCCTCATTGTTGGCGTCCTAGGAGGGATGAAACAGTCGTTTGTGTCTGCACTAGCTAGAATACCAACTTGTTCAGCGCAAGTTGAGTTTCTGGCATCGCGGATGCAAAAGGCTGTTATTCTCGGGTCCCTCCGTCTCCTAAGGCAACGAAACTTGGCCTGCTGCGCATGCTGATCATCTTGTTGATGATGCATCGCGGCAGTAACGATTTGGCGCTCAGCTGAGGCCCTCGGTAGAGTCGGACTACCGGGGATAACCCCCTGAGCATTTAACTAAAAAGAAATAATAATAATAATAATAATAATAATAATAATAATAATAATAATAATAATAATAATAATAATAATAATAATAATAATAACTTCCTTATGCAGATTGTTCATAGTCATGAGAATCTGCAGAAGGGAGCGTTCTTATATAAGGCAGCAAAGTACGCGGCAAAATCCCTCGGTCTCGGAAGAGTAAACCCTCTTATTGAACTCCCTAAGGAGGAATTTAAGAGTGTCGTCAGGAATGCTGAGCAGCAAAAACTGCTCAGTACACACATGGACAAGTCCATGCACAGCGTGTTCTTCAAACACGTGCGTGACCATGGCTTGTCCACCCAGCTGACGTTTTCCTTCCTTAAGTCAGCTGGCCTGATGTCCGAGACCGAAGGATATATTTTTGCCTGCCAAGATGGTGTAATCAATACCCTCGAATACCGTGCGAAAGTACTCCAGATGCAGCTACCCGACACATCGTGTAGGGTGTGTAAGCAACATCCTGAGACGCTTATGCATCTCTTGTCAGCATGTCCTGTGCTGGCAAGAAGTGCATACATCCAGCGTCATAATGCTGCTCTGCGAGTACTCTACTACCACCTTAGACATACGCACGGTATCGACAAAACACCAGTGCTGCCTTATCTGCCAGGAGATATTCCGCAAGTTGTTGAGAATGACCGTTGCCGCATTTATTGGAACGTGCCATTCGCAACAACGCGGAAAATAGATCACAACAAACCTGATATTGTGCTCTTCGATAAAACCGCTCGTGACATTTATGTCATTGAGTTTTCAGCTCCTGCTGAGTATAACATCACGGTTAAAGAAGAGCACAAACACGAGATATATCAGGATCTCCTGTTCGAAATTGGCAAACTTTACCCAGGTTACCGTGTCAAACTTGTCGTCCTCATTGTTGGCGTCCTAGGAGGGATGAAACAGTCGTTTGTGTCTGCACTAGCTAGAATACCAACTTGTTCAGCGCAAGTTGAGTTTCTGGCATCGCGGATGCAAAAGGCTGTTATTCTCGGGTCCCTCCGTCTCCTAAGGCAACGAAACTTGGCCTGCTGCGCATGCTGATCATCTTGTTGATGATGCATCGCGGCAGTAACGATTTGGCGCTCAGCTGAGGCCCTCGGTAGAGTCGGACTACCGGGGATAACCCCCTGAGCATTTAACTAAAAAGAAATAATAATAATAATAATAATAATAATAATAATAATAATAATAATAATAATAATAATAATAATAATAATAATAATAACTTCCTTATGCAGATTGTTCATAGTCATGAGAATCTGCAGAAGGGAGCGTTCTTATATAAGGCAGCAAAGTACGCGGCAAAATCCCTCGGTCTCGGAAGAGTAAACCCTCTTATTGAACTCCCTAAGGAGGAATTTAAGAGTGTCGTCAGGAATGCTGAGCAGCAAAAACTGCTCAGTACACACATGGACAAGTCCATGCACAGCGTGTTCTTCAAACACGTGCGTGACCATGGCTTGTCCACCCAGCTGACGTTTTCCTTCCTTAAGTCAGCTGGCCTGATGTCCGAGACCGAAGGATATATTTTTGCCTGCCAAGATGGTGTAATCAATACCCTCGAATACCGTGCGAAAGTACTCCAGATGCAGCTACCCGACACATCGTGTAGGGTGTGTAAGCAACATCCTGAGACGCTTATGCATCTCTTGTCAGCATGTCCTGTGCTGGCAAGAAGTGCATACATCCAGCGTCATAATGCTGCTCTGCGAGTACTCTACTACCACCTTAGACATACGCACGGTATCGACAAAACACCAGTGCTGCCTTATCTGCCAGGAGATATTCCGCAAGTTGTTGAGAATGACCGTTGCCGCATTTATTGGAACGTGCCATTCGCAACAACGCGGAAAATAGATCACAACAAACCTGATATTGTGCTCTTCGATAAAACCGCTCGTGACATTTATGTCATTGAGTTTTCAGCTCCTGCTGAGTATAACATCACGGTTAAAGAAGAGCACAAACACGAGATATATCAGGATCTCCTGTTCGAAATTGGCAAACTTTACCCAGGTTACCGTGTCAAACTTGTCGTCCTCATTGTTGGCGTCCTAGGAGGGATGAAACAGTCGTTTGTGTCTGCACTAGCTAGAATACCAACTTGTTCAGCGCAAGTTGAGTTTCTGGCATCGCGGATGCAAAAGGCTGTTATTCTCGGGTCCCTCCGTCTCCTAAGGCAACGAAACTTGGCCTGCTGCGCATGCTGATCATCTTGTTGATGATGCATCGCGGCAGTAACGATTTGGCGCTCAGCTGAGGCCCTCGGTAGAGTCGGACTACCGGGGATAACCCCCTGAGCATTTAACTAAAAAGAAATAATAATAATAATAATAATAATAATAATAATAATAATAATAATAATAATAATAATAATAATAATAATAATAATAACTTCCTTATGCAGATTGTTCATAGTCATGAGAATCTGCAGAAGGGAGCGTTCTTATATAAGGCAGCAAAGTACGCGGCAAAATCCCTCGGTCTCGGAAGAGTAAACCCTCTTATTGAACTCCCTAAGGAGGAATTTAAGAGTGTCGTCAGGAATGCTGAGCAGCAAAAACTGCTCAGTACACACATGGACAAGTCCATGCACAGCGTGTTCTTCAAACACGTGCGTGACCATGGCTTGTCCACCCAGCTGACGTTTTCCTTCCTTAAGTCAGCTGGCCTGATGTCCGAGACCGAAGGATATATTTTTGCCTGCCAAGATGGTGTAATCAATACCCTCGAATACCGTGCGAAAGTACTCCAGATGCAGCTACCCGACACATCGTGTAGGGTGTGTAAGCAACATCCTGAGACGCTTATGCATCTCTTGTCAGCATGTCCTGTGCTGGCAAGAAGTGCATACATCCAGCGTCATAATGCTGCTCTGCGAGTACTCTACTACCACCTTAGACATACGCACGGTATCGACAAAACACCAGTGCTGCCTTATCTGCCAGGAGATATTCCGCAAGTTGTTGAGAATGACCGTTGCCGCATTTATTGGAACGTGCCATTCGCAACAACGCGGAAAATAGATCACAACAAACCTGATATTGTGCTCTTCGATAAAACCGCTCGTGACATTTATGTCATTGAGTTTTCAGCTCCTGCTGAGTATAACATCACGGTTAAAGAAGAGCACAAACACGAGATATATCAGGATCTCCTGTTCGAAATTGGCAAACTTTACCCAGGTTACCGTGTCAAACTTGTCGTCCTCATTGTTGGCGTCCTAGGAGGGATGAAACAGTCGTTTGTGTCTGCACTAGCTAGAATACCAACTTGTTCAGCGCAAGTTGAGTTTCTGGCATCGCGGATGCAAAAGGCTGTTATTCTCGGGTCCCTCCGTCTCCTAAGGCAACGAAACTTGGCCTGCTGCGCATGCTGATCATCTTGTTGATGATGCATCGCGGCAGTAACGATTTGGCGCTCAGCTGAGGCCCTCGGTAGAGTCGGACTACCGGGGATAACCCCCTGAGCATTTAACTAAAAAGAAATAATAATAATAATAATAATAATAATAATAATAATAATAATAATAATAATAATAATAATAATAATAATAACTTCCTTATGCAGATTGTTCATAGTCATGAGAATCTGCAGAAGGGAGCGTTCTTATATAAGGCAGCAAAGTACGCGGCAAAATCCCTCGGTCTCGGAAGAGTAAACCCTCTTATTGAACTCCCTAAGGAGGAATTTAAGAGTGTCGTCAGGAATGCTGAGCAGCAAAAACTGCTCAGTACACACATGGACAAGTCCATGCACAGCGTGTTCTTCAAACACGTGCGTGACCATGGCTTGTCCACCCAGCTGACGTTTTCCTTCCTTAAGTCAGCTGGCCTGATGTCCGAGACCGAAGGATATATTTTTGCCTGCCAAGATGGTGTAATCAATACCCTCGAATACCGTGCGAAAGTACTCCAGATGCAGCTACCCGACACATCGTGTAGGGTGTGTAAGCAACATCCTGAGACGCTTATGCATCTCTTGTCAGCATGTCCTGTGCTGGCAAGAAGTGCATACATCCAGCGTCATAATGCTGTACTCTACTACCACCTTAGACATACGCACGGTATCGACAAAACACCAGTGCTGCCTTATCTGCCAGGAGATATTCCGCAAGTTGTTGAGAATGACCGTTGCCGCATTTATTGGAACGTGCCATTCGCAACAACGCGGAAAATAGATCACAACAAACCTGATATTGTGCTCTTCGATAAAACCGCTCGTGACATTTATGTCATTGAGTTTTCAGCTCCTGCTGAGTATAACATTACGGTTAAAGAAGAGCACAAACACGAGATATATCAGGATCTCCTGTTCGAAATTGGCAAACTTTACCCAGGTTACCGTGTCAAACTTGTCGTCCTCATTGTTGGCGTCCTAGGAGGGATGAAACAGTCTTTTGTATCTGCATTGGCTAGAATACCAACTTGTTCAGCGCAAGTTGAGCTTCTGGCATCGAGGATGCAAAAGGCTGTAATTCTTGGATCCCTCCGTCTACTTAGGCAACGAAACTTGGCCTGCTGCGCATGCTGATCATCTTGTTGATGAAGCATCGCAGCAGTAACGATTTGGCGCTCAGGTGAGGCCCTCGGTAGAGTCGGACTACCGGGGATAACCCCCTGAGCATTTAACTTACAAAGAAATAATAATAATAATAATAATAATAATAATAATAATAATAATAATAATAATAATAATAACTTCCTTATGCAGATTGTTCATAGTCATGAGAATCTGCAGAAGGGAGCGTTCTTATATAAGGCAGCAAAGTACGCGGCAAAATCCCTCGGTCTCGGAAGAGTAAACCCTCTTATTGAACTCCCTAAGGAGGAATTTAAGAGTGTCGTCAGGAATGCTGAGCAGCAAAAACTGCTCAGTACACACATGGACAAGTCCATGCACAGCGTGTTCTTCAAACACGTGCGTGACCATGGCTTGTCCACCCAGCTGACGTTTTCCTTCCTTAAGTCAGCTGGCCTGATGTCCGAGACCGAAGGATATATTTTTGCCTGCCAAGATGGTGTAATCAATACCCTCGAATACCGTGCGAAAGTACTCCAGATGCAGCTACCCGACACATCGTGTAGGGTGTGTAAGCAACATCCTGAGACGCTTATGCATCTCTTGTCAGCATGTCCTGTGCTGGCAAGAAGTGCATACATCCAGCGTCATAATGCTGCTCTGCGAGTACTCTACTACCACCTTAGACATACGCACGGTATCGACAAAACACCAGTGCTGCCTTATCTGCCAGGAGATATTCCGCAAGTTGTTGAGAATGACCGTTGCCGCATTTATTGGAACGTGCCATTCGCAACAACGCGGAAAATAGATCACAACAAACCTGATATTGTGCTCTTCGATAAAACCGCTCGTGACATTTATGTCATTGAGTTTTCAGCTCCTGCTGAGTATAACATTACGGTTAAAGAAGAGCACAAACACGAGATATATCAGGATCTCCTGTTCGAAATTGGCAAACTTTACCCAGGTTACCGTGTCAAACTTGTCGTCCTCATTGTTGGCGTCCTAGGAGGGATGAAACAGTCTTTTGTATCTGCATTGGCTAGAATACCAACTTGTTCAGCGCAAGTTGAGCTTCTGGCATCGAGGATGCAAAAGGCTGTAATTCTTGGATCCCTCCGTCTACTTAGGCAACGAAACTTGGCCTGCTGCGCATGCTGATCATCTTGTTGATGAAGCATCGCAGCAGTAACGATTTGGCGCTCAGGTGAGGCCCTCGGTAGAGTCGGACTACCGGGGATAACCCCCTGAGCATTTAACTTACAAAGAAATAATAATAATAATAATAATAATAATAATAATAATAATAATAATAATAATAATAATAACTTCCTTATGCAGATTGTTCATAGTCATGAGAATCTGCAGAAGGGAGCGTTCTTATATAAGGCAGCAAAGTACGCGGCAAAATCCCTCGGTCTCGGAAGAGTAAACCCTCTTATTGAACTCCCTAAGGAGGAATTTAAGAGTGTCGTCAGGAATGCTGAGCAGCAAAAACTGCTCAGTACACACATGGACAAGTCCATGCACAGCGTGTTCTTCAAACACGTGCGTGACCATGGCTTGTCCACCCAGCTGACGTTTTCCTTCCTTAAGTCAGCTGGCCTGATGTCCGAGACCGAAGGATATATTTTTGCCTGCCAAGATGGTGTAATCAATACCCTCGAATACCGTGCGAAAGTACTCCAGATGCAGCTACCCGACACATCGTGTAGGGTGTGTAAGCAACATCCTGAGACGCTTATGCATCTCTTGTCAGCATGTCCTGTGCTGGCAAGAAGTGCATACATCCAGCGTCATAATGCTGCTCTGCGAGTACTCTACTACCACCTTAGACATACGCACGGTATCGACAAAACACCAGTGCTGCCTTATCTGCCAGGAGATATTCCGCAAGTTGTTGAGAATGACCGTTGCCGCATTTATTGGAACGTGCCATTCGCAACAACGCGGAAAATAGATCACAACAAACCTGATATTGTGCTCTTCGATAAAACCGCTCGTGACATTTATGTCATTGAGTTTTCAGCTCCTGCTGAGTATAACATTACGGTTAAAGAAGAGCACAAACACGAGATATATCAGGATCTCCTGTTCGAAATTGGCAAACTTTACCCAGGTTACCGTGTCAAACTTGTCGTCCTCATTGTTGGCGTCCTAGGAGGGATGAAACAGTCTTTTGTATCTGCATTGGCTAGAATACCAACTTGTTCAGCGCAAGTTGAGCTTCTGGCATCGAGGATGCAAAAGGCTGTAATTCTTGGATCCCTCCGTCTACTTAGGCAACGAAACTTGGCCTGCTGCGCATGCTGATCATCTTGTTGATGAAGCATCGCAGCAGTAACGATTTGGCGCTCAGGTGAGGCCCTCGGTAGAGTCGGACTACCGGGGATAACCCCCTGAGCATTTAACTTACAAAGAAATAATAATAATAATAATAATAATAATAATAATAATAATAATAATAATAATAATAATAATAATAATAATAATAATAATAATAATAATAATAATAATAATAATAATAATAATAATAATAATAATAATAATAATAATAATAATAATAATAATAATAATAATAATAATAATAATAATAATAATAATAATAATAATAATAATAATAATAATAATAATAATAATAATAATAATAATAATAATAATAATAATAATAATAATAATAATAATAATAATAATAATAATAATAATAATAATAATAATAATAATAATAATAATAATAATAATAATAATAATAATAATAATAATAATAATAATAATAATAATAATAATAATAATAATAATAATAATAATAATAATAATAATAATAATAATAATAATAATAATAATAATAATAATAATAATAATAATAATAATAATAATAATAATAATAATAATAATAATAATAATAATAATAATAATAATAATAATAATAATAATAATAATAATAATAATAATAATAATAATAATAATAATAATAATAATAATAATAATAATAATAATAATAATAATAATAATAATAATAATAATAATAATAATAATAATAATAATAATAATAATAATAATAATAATAATAATAATAATAATAATAATAATAATAATAATAATAATAATAATAATAATAATAATAATAATAATAATAATAATAATAATAATAATAATAATAATAATAATAATAATAATAATAATAATAATAATAATAATAATAATAATAATAATAATAATAATAATAATAATAATAATAATAATAATAATAATAATAATAATAATAATAATAATAATAATAATAATAATAATAATAATAATAATAATAATAATAATAATAATAATAATAATAATAATAATAATAATAATAATAATAATAATAATAATAATAATAATAATAATAATAATAATAATAATAATAATAATAATAATAATAATAATAATAATAATAATAATAATAATAATAATAATAATAATAATAATAATAATAATAATAATAATAATAATAATAATAATAATAATAATAATAATAATAATAATAATAATAATAATAATAATAATAATAATAATAATAATAATAATAATAATAATAATAATAATATAATAATAATAATAATAATAATAATAATAATAATAATAATAATAATAATAATAATAATAATAATAATAATAATAATAATAATAATAATAATAATATAATAATAATAATAATAATAATAATAATAATAATAAATAATAATAATAATAATAATAATAATAATAATAATAATAATAATAATAATAATAATAATAATAATAATAATAATAATAATAATAATAATAATAATAATAATAATAATAATAATAATAATAATAATAATAATAATAATAATAATAATAATAATAATAATAATAATAATAATAATAATAATAATAATAATAATAATAATAATAATAATAATAATAATAATAATAATAATAATAATAATAATAATAATAATAATAATAATAATAATAATAATAATAATAATAATAATAATAATAATAATAATAATAATAATAATAATAATAATAATAATAATAATAATAATAATAATAATAATAATAATAATAATAATAATAATAATAATAATAATAATAATAATAATAATAATAATAATAATAATAATAATAATAATAATAATAATAATAATAATAATAATAATAATAATAATAATAATAATAATAATAATAATAATATTAATAATAATAATAATAATAATAATAATAATAATAATAATAATAATAATAATAATAATAATAATAATAATAATAATAATAATAATAATAATAATAATAATAATAATAATAATAATAATAATAATAATAATAATAATAATAATAATAATAATAATAATAATAATATTAATAATAATAATAATAATAATAATAATAATAATAATAATATTAATAATTATAATAATAATAATAATAATAATAATACTTAGAACCAAAAAAAATCATCGTCATGAAGTTTTTAATAATTAAAATAAAAGTTTGAAAAGGTAATATTAATTAATTATTATTATTATTATTAGACGTTATTAGTAAATACTTAGACGAAAAATAAATTTAATTAAATAGCTTTTATTTTAATTATTCACAATATAAATTATTCCTCAAAGTATTTTGTTAAATTAGAGGATAACCCTGATTAAAAAAGTGAATTGAAAAGTATTGAAAATTATCTCAATTCTTTTTAATCCCTCGGCGGTTTTGGAAAGTATTGAATGGAATTGAAATTTCGATCGTTTGAATACTTTCCAATTCCAAAGTGGAATTCGAAAGTATTGAAAAGAATTCAATCTTTCATCATTTCAATACCTTCCAATTCCAAAGTGGAATTCAAAAGTATTGAAAAGAATTCAATCTTTCATCATTTCAATACCTTCCAATTCCAAAGTGGAATTCGAAAGTATTGAAAAGAATTCAATCTTTCATCATTTCAATACCTTCCAATTCCAAAGTGGAATTCGAAAGTATTGAAAAGAATTCAATCTTTTATCATTTCAATACCTTCCAATTCCAAAGTGGAATTCGAAAGTATTGAAGGGGATTGAATTTTTTTTCATTTGAATACTTTTTAATTCTAGAGTGGAATTCAAATATATTCATCAGGATTCGGTATTGGATGTTTAGAATACTCTTCAATCCTCAAATACAATTTAAAAGTATTCAATTTAGGGACGGGAGGGGGGGGGCAAAAGGGGGTAGAGTAGGCAAAACGGGGTACCCCCAAAATTTAATAAAAAAATTTTTTTTTTTTCGTCTAATTATTATAAATCCGATATATTCGCGCGTTTTTAGCCCTATGCATGACACCTGGGGCAAAATGAACCAGCCCAACATTATGAAAAAGTGATTTTTTCCTATTTTTATCGTTAAATTAAAAAAAATTTAATATGTTAATCCATTTTTCAGCTGATTTTCTATCGCTGGGGCAAATTCGGCCACTAAAAATATCAGAAATGAAAATTTTATTTTTTTATTGATAAAATTTTTTTAATAATGCTGAATAATCTGTAATCTAAAAAATCAAAAAACACGTTTTTTGGGTTCAAAATAATGATAAATAAGAAATATAGAATTGTTTCTTTTCATTAAACAACAATTAGTAATTAAGCTAATCGACGGGAAACGATTTATTACACCACAAAAAATTTTTTTGGAGTATTATGAAACCAAAAATTGTTGTCAAGAGAAAGAAATACACTCTTAATGATGAAAAAACTTTAAAAAAAAATTATCATTTTTTGAAGAGGGGCCTTTCTGCCCCACTAAAAAATTATTTTTTTTACCTTCGTATCAAGTCATGGGAAACTATCCTGATGATTTTTATAGGGATGCCCCATCACGCGCGCGCGCGTGCGTGCGTGTGTGTGTTTATGCGGACTAATTTACATAATTATAGGTTTAAATTAAAAAAAGAATATCATTGATGATTCAATTAGTAAAATTTTTAATAAATATTTAAAACATGTTATTATTAAAAATATTATTGCGAACATTGTATCTATTATTACAGATATTTTGTTTATAACGATAAATAAACATGAATAACAGAAGAGTACAATTACTCATCTTCATTAATAATTAATGGTGTTGAGTCCTCCGAATCGTAATGGTCGGACAAATCGTCGGATATATCTTCCTTTGCATCATTGTCACAGCGAACATCAACTTCCTTTACTTGCTCAGCATCACTACTTTTTTCTGGTAGTGGGCTAGGTTGCTTTTCTACTTTGTTATCTTCGTTTTGAAAAGTTTTGCCTTTCAATTTTGCGATGAATTTTGAAATATATCTTTCCAAGGAACCGAGGTGCTTGAAAATCATACTTTCAGGCATGCCATGAGCGAACACGGAATTTCGGAGATAATGTTCGAAGAAACCTGAATAAAAAGAAATATTGTAAGGCTAATTAATAATAAAACTTTTCGATCGTAAAGCACACTCTGATGCTTCGCATCATGAGTCGTGCAATTATTAAAAACAGAAAAGTGAAGAGTCAGAAACGGAAAAAGTAATTATTCTGGGAGACTTTAATGCGAGAACATGGAACAAAGAAAGCTGGTATTCCGGGGTGGAGGTAGATTAGAATAGGAGACGTTAAAAGAACAAGAAATATTACGCAGATAATAAACTGTCGATCGAGACTACAGAAGAAGAAGGCTAATGTATTTTCTATGGAAACGCTATCAGAGATGCGGAGAGCAATTTCACTTACATAACGGAAATTGGCCAATTTCTGATAGACTATGTAATAGTACGCACAAAATATACGGAGCAAATAAAAGAATTCATAGAATTGGATTAAGTCTAAGCATCTGGATTTATTATACAAGCTGAAGAATAACATAATGATTAAAAACAACAAGGAGCTTGTAGAAATGAGGCAAAAAATGATTTTGAATGACGATAGTAAAACAAAACTTCAAAACGACACTATACAGAAGGTTTCCAGCGTAAGAGTTGATTTCTATAGAAATTGGAAAAAAAGTGAAAAAAGTGATACACGGTAGGATGTACCAAAAAAAAGGTAGAAAAAGACGATAGAAAAAATTAAGAAAGCAGAGTGGTGGGACAAAGAATAAAAAATCACATTTACCTCTGGTTCTTGATAATAATTCTGGATCCAGTTGACAAACTTCGTCTGATTTATTTTTGGACCTATTTGAGGTTTTGCCGCTGACGGTACTTTTTAATAGTACCTCGTCCCCAAATATATGTCGTGCGAGGTTTTCGACCAATACTCGAACTCTAGGAATTGCCATTAGTGTATGGTAAAAATTGGTAGTAATCCAATGACCATTTCCCAAGTAAGCCTGCAATAATAATGATAATAACAATAATAATAACAATGACAATATGTATTCTTATAATTTCTATCATAACAATAATTGTAATTCAAACAGGATTATTCTTATATTTCTAACATTACTGTCATATAACTTTTTTTCATACTTTTCCATTGTTTTCGTCGATGAAACCAATTTTAACTTCTGATTCGTTATCGATTCCAGATGCTTTGATGTTTTTTAAGCCCTCTGCAGAAAAATATAATTTTAGCGATAGAAATATAGCTATAAATCATATAAAAAATAAATTACAGTCGAATCGCGTTATAAGTTCACCTACAAGGGTGTAGGGGAATATAATTTAAAGAATTCCTGTACCCCCACTTATTCTCAGCAGTTGAACGCCATAACTCACACTTCCCCTACTTTGCACATGGTTATTTTCGTAGTCATAGAGGGGGAATGTCTTCCAAGAAATAGAAGTCGGCGGGCTTATAACGCGACTGGACTGTATATTATTAAAAAGAAATAATAATACTAATAATAATAATTGTAATAACAAACCTAGGATTAATTTTTGCCCTCCAATTACTTCTACTTGTAATTTAATGTTTCGTTCAATCGTTTCCTCGTATTTTACTTTTAAATCTTGCAATTCTTTATTTTTGATAAGGATCATATTATCTTTTACTCTCAATTTGGTTTGGTAATCATTATTAATTTGACGAAGGACACGGATCTTATTCAAGGCTTCAGAGAGAGTCTAAATAAAAAAACAATGAATTTACCATAAATGATACGATCGTCACTTTTAAATGCTTAAGAAAAATATTTACTTCAATTTTTTCCTGGTGCGGTGAATTGATCTCCTCTTTTTTTTGAACAGAGTTCTTAGTCTAAAATAAAAATTTTTAGATTACAATTGGTTGTTTTATAGTTATTGTTGTTATTATCATTATCAATATATTTATTTTTGTATTCTTCATAATGCAAGTGTTAGATTTTGTACTTACGGAATTACCAAAAGAAATGGGATCGTTTAACAGCTCATCTGAGCGAACTTTCGGCTTCTCTGATTTATTATATGATGAATTCTGAAAAAAAAATTGAATATTTTTCTCTGGTAATTGCATTAGTATGAAAAATTTCTTCACATTAATTTAAAATTAGGAATAAAGTAAAAGCCCAGTACCTGCTCATTCTAGATGTTTTCAGCATTTATAAAAACTTTTTTAAAAAAATAAGTTAAAAACAAATTTTTAATAATATTATTTTATTTTTTTCTGAATATAAATTAATTATTTCATCAAATGTCGTAATTTTTTATAATTATAAATTAAATAATTTTCAAACTGTTGCTATCAATTCAAGCAGTTTGTGCTTGTGCGGGACATTAAGTAACGTTTAAAAATATTCTAAATAAATAACGATAGAAATCATAAGTTAAAATTATTTATCTTAATAATTATACCGCGTTACTGATGCCATAAGGGCGTATCCCGAAAAAAATACCTTTGAAAAGGCATAAGGGCGTATAAAAAATTTTTTTCCGGGAATCGACGTAGTTATGACTGAAACGGGCAGAAATGCAAAAAAAAAATTTGGTACGCCCTTATGGCATCAGTAACGCGATATATATACCCAAGACTAGCTTAAAAAAAATTATTTCATTTAATACATTAAAAGTTGAAATGAACTAGATATTGTGACATTATTTCTTCATTCATTTTAATTTAAAATGATTTAATAATTTAAACCATTTCAAATGATTTCAAATTGACCGGCGAATCAGAAATTCCATTATTTTTTTTTTTTGTTATTCAATTCAATTCAATTGAAGATTTGGTAATTTTTTAATTCAATATGATTTAAAATCATTCGTTCGAAAGCAAAATAATTTAGTCAATTTGAAATAATTTAAAAAAATTAAGAGTTACGTACTCTCAAATCATTCCAAATTTCATTTCTCTATCAGGGTTACCAAATTTTGAGCAGGTACTGAGACTTTTACCTTATCCCTGGTTAGAACAAAGAAATCAAAAAAAGTGGCAATGAATTCAATTTTTTCTGTTTCCCACACTTTGTCATCCACTTTTTTACTTAGAAATAATTTATTGAAGTGAACATTTACCAATAAAACTTCGGGTAATGCAGACTTTCCTTGTTCGATGGAGTTTTCCTCCTCGCTTTGGGGTGGATCTTCATCTTCCGATGGAATGGAATTTTTTGGCTAGAAGATAAAAACAATATTTCAAGAAAAAATTAGATAAGTATTTTATTTCCACAGTAAGAATCAAATAATCAGGGAACGCAGTACAAGCACTTTTACTATTTTTAAAATTGAACAGAGTAATTATTAAGATATTCATTTTTACCTGTGACTTTTTTGGGTTGGTTAATGTACTGTCTTTTTGCAATTTTTGTCGTTTCGCCGGAGGTAAGTTTTCGTTACTAAAACTTTTATCTTGTGTTCGCTGAGAATATAATTCATCAAATTAGTATAAGTTTATATAAAGAGTGTAAATAAATGCAATAAATATAAATATAATGAATATGAATAATGTATATAAATGATGAAACAAACAATTATCAATTAATTTTCGTTGGGAATCATCCTTGATTCGAAATATTGATTACAAGAAAATTTAAGAAATTAGCGCTACGCCGATTCTATATCGTTAGATACATACAGAACATTTAAAATTATTGAAACACATTTAAATCTCATTATAGTGAATGTTTTTCAATCTATTTTTTTTTTATCAAACTTCAGTTAGCAGACTGCTGTCAATTTTGGGAATTTTTTTTTTATCAAATAAATTGCGAAAAAAATTTTATTTTTTAAATTGTACTCACAGTTTTTATGGATCCCTCCTTGTGGAGTTATAAAACATTTAATTTATTGAAATTTATTTAGTAAAAAAAAAATCTAGAAATTCACAGCAGTCTGCTAAATTCAGTATCATCTTTTTTATCAGAGACATATGAAAGATTAGGAAGGCACACTTACTTGATTGGAAGCAGTTTTCAATAATTCCGTTCTTTTATCGAGAGAAACTTTGAGTGTTGAATTATTATGAAATTCTTTACTTTGTTTTTCCACTTTCTCTGGATCACTCTCCGATGCACTTAAAATTTTGCTTTTAGGAGGCATGGAGATTCTTGTTCGTTTCATTTTCTCACTTGCGTCATCTTTACTTTCTGAAATATTAATAACTATAAATAACTACTGAAAATATCAGAAATCAATTAAAGATTTAATTATCCCATTTATAAGTATTCATAAAGAATGAAAACTATTTTTCAGTAAATAACTCATTGGAACTGAAATAATTTATTTTTTTATAAAAATTACCCGTCAAAAACTTGATAAAACCTAAATAACTCTTGTTTTGATATATAATTTTATAACATTTTTGTGGGCTATGAGTCTTGAAATCGAACTTTTTGATATTTTTTACTGGAACAACTGCTTTAGTATTATTGTCGAATATTACACCGGCCCACTTTAAATCTGGAACAACAATTATAATTTTTTAAATCATTACATATAATAGTCCCGGCGAAAAAGTCGTCCTCCCACTACCATTAGTTAGCACGTATTTCCTATACCCCCACTATCCACTTTACAACGACTTCTTCACCGGACTACTATAAATAAGTAGTACAAGAATGTATAACCATAAAAATGATCAACAGTGTTTTGATTTAAGAATTAACAATAGGTTCATTAATTTATTAAATACTTACTAGACATCTTAAACAATTTAATAACAATTAACGCACTTTATTTTAAATAAAGCTATTTATTTAGAGGATTATTTGGTCATGTGATGTACGATTTGCAACAGCAGAAGCGAGCTAATAACAAAGTTATTAGAGAGTGTTTGTTTGGGCGATTATGGCGGGAGACCCTAGATATTTCATGTCGCAATGGACTATAGAGTATAATACATACCATAAAGTATACAATGTATAATTTTTTTTTTCTTTTGTATGCACACACACATATTCACATACACAAGTCAACACTAATAATTTTTTAATAGATTATAGTTTCGTTGACAATTTACCTTATGATGATAAGTTAAATTTACCTTAAGATGATAAATTAAAGTGCGAAAACTGTAAAGCCATATGATAAAAATCTTAAATGAAACCACGTATTGTGCAGTTGAGAATGTCCATGTACTATAGGTATATTAGTAGTAAACATATAGTAACATTTCACACTATCTAAAAAATTCATTAATCAAATAAATATTCAGACATCACTGCAATTTTTAAAGAATTAAATAATAATTAAGTAACTGAAAGAGCTTAATAGAAAATTCGATTGCTGTAAGGATAAAAAAAAGTATGTATGCAATTATTATATTCAAGGAATTAAAAGTTCATAACCTCTCATTACAAATAATAACTCCGTAACCTTGTTGCACACGTGTAAAAAAATAAATTATGATAAGATTATTGCTGAAATAGTTGTTTTTTAAAATAATTATTTACTCAAATTAGAATTACATCGCGAATAGTAAAAAATGAAATGAAAATTGAATAAAATAAAAAAGCCATCAGTAACAATATTTTTTTGCAGTTACAATTTATATAATAAAAAATTTTTCTCTATTTGTGGTTTGATTGTGAATAATCGACAAAGAATTTATTTATTTCCGTATGTAAGCACTGATATCTTAAAATTAAAGATAAAGAATTTTACTAATTTTTGTCATGATTCAATTACATTTTTATATGTATAATTTTTTAAATAGATATTTTGAAATTACATTACATCGTTGGTACATTTCTCCGAGTGCCAACTTTGGTGAAAATCTGTAATGTAGAATTGTTACCTCATATAAACTCAGTATTATTTAACTCACTTTTTCTTGTAGATCAGGGATTGTGTACAATGAAAAGAAAACGTGATTTCATTGAAGACTCAAGTACTGAGGACGAAAATTTAATGGATTCTTTATTTGATCGTGAAAGCGATACAACTGAAGGTGAGAAAATTTGAACTACCGCCTAGAACTAATAAGTCTTCAATTTTTATGTCGGTACATAGAGGAAAAACTAAACTAGAGTCAAGTAATTATCTCTTGATTCAAATGTATTAGCATGAAAAAATAATTATTTCTCAATTCAAGAATTTTTTTCTTAGATTCTGTAGGTCTTGATTCAAGCAAATTTTTGTTTCAAAAAATAAATTTATAATCTTGAGCTAAAAAAATATATTGTTTTCAATCAAGAAAACCAAATGTAATTTTCTTCAACTATAAAAAATAACTTTCAAAAATTTACAATTTTCAATTGAAAAAGTAACTGATCTTAGTTGAAGAAAATAGTGCTCTTGGTTTTACATATGTTACTGTATACCTATATATCATGGGTATTGTACGGTAAACCAGCTATGCGACGCGCGCATGTTTTGCTTACTTTTGAACCATCTTCCTTCATTTTTCTTTATATTCTTTTTGTTTACATACTTTGTAATGTTTAATAATTAGTAAATTTGGATCTATTTTTATGCTATTATTAACTGATGTCATTCTTTCCCCGTTTCGACGCATTAGTTCATTTAAAAAAAAATGCTAACCGTAATATGGACGGTGTGGCTTTATATATATACACTAATGCAAAAAATTAAAGGAGCAGAAAAATTTTATAAATTTTTTAGTGATTTTTGGAAGGCTGTAACTTGGTGAAAAAAAATCGTATCGAAAATTTAAAAAAAGCATTTTATAGCTTGAAATCTCTAGTTTAGGTGTATTTTTTTCAAAATTTTTTAAAAGCTCCGATTATTGCGCAAACATGAGAAATACCGCGAGCCAAAAAATTTCTAAATTTTTTTTTTTTTTCCGAAGAGCCCACGGATCGCGGAAAAATTCTTTCAACTAAACGAATGCATACATCGTTTAGCAAATTTATTCAGCTTCAATTTGGTTTTTTTTTTAACCTCTTAGGACGATTTGTCGCAGAGATATCAGCCTTCAAACAGAAAATGATCCTCTTGGCTTTGATCTTCGATATTTCAGGTACCAATGATCGCACAGAAAGTTGAAAGGCGGCGTTGAAAACTTGAATAAATTCCCTACAAGACCCTGTCATCATTTTTTGAAAAAAAAATTTTTTTTTATTTTTAACATCCATTAGAAGAAAGTACAAAAAAATGACTTTTTTTGGTTTTTTAGTAAATCAACCGCTACTCTGCAAATATCGATAAAAAAAATAATGTTGCCAGGGACTTTTTTAGCTTAATGTACCACCAAGACCCCTGTAAATTTTTAAATTGATCTATCGAACCGTTTTTTGGGAATCATCGATCAAAGTTTAGCTAAACAATTAAAGGAGCAAGTTTTGTTCCTTTAATTGTGTAATCATAATCAAAATGAAAAAATTTTTTTTTTTCGACTTTTCTCAAATTTTTGCGTTGGTAACTCAGCAAATGCAAGGAAATGACAAAAAAAATAAAAAATTTCCAAAAAATGTCAAAAAAAATCGAAGAAAAAAAAAAAATTGAAACTTGTTTTTTGTGTTCTAAATTTTTTTTTTGACATTTTTTGGAAATTTTTTATTTTTTTTGTCATTTCCTTGCATTTGCTGAGTTACCAACGCAAAAATTTGAGAAAAGTCGAAAAAAAAAAATTTTTTCATTTTGATTATGATTACACAATTAAAGGAACAAAACTTGCTCCTTTAATTGTTTAGCTAAACTTTGATCGATGATTCCCAAAAAACGGTTCGATAGATCAATTTAAAAATTTACAGGGGTCTTGGTGGTACATTAAGCTAAAAAAGTCCCTGGCAACATTATTTTTTTTATCGATATTTGCAGAGTAGCGGTTGATTTACTAAAAAACCAAAAAAAGTCATTTTTTTGTACTTTCTTCTAATGGATGTTAAAAATAAAAAAAAATTTTTTTTTCAAAAAATGATGACAGGGTCTTGTAGGGAATTTATTCAAGTTTTCAACGCCGCCTTTCAACTTTCTGTGCGATCATTGGTACCTGAAATATCGAAGATCAAAGCCAAGAGGATCATTTTCTGTTTGAAGGCTGATATCTCTGCGACAAATCGTCCTAAGAGGTTAAAAAAAAAACCAAATTGAAGCTGAATAAATTTGCTAAACGATGTATGCATTCGTTTAGTTGAAAGAATTTTTCCGCGATCCGTGGGCTCTTCGGAAAAAAAAAAAAAATTTAGAAATTTTTTGGCTCGCGGTATTTCTCATGTTTGCGCAATAATCGGAGCTTTTAAAAAATTTTGAAAAAAATACACCTAAACTAGAGATTTCAAGCTATAAAATGCTTTTTTTAAATTTTCGATACGATTTTTTTTCACCAAGTTACAGCCTTCCAAAAATCACTAAAAAATTTATAAAATTTTTCTGCTCCTTTAATTTTTTGCATTAGTGTATATAGAATAAGCGAAGTTACAATTTGGTTCAGACCGCTCGCGTGGCTAAGCGGTCACCCAGCCAAGCAGTGACCATGCTCGGTGCTGCTTAACTTCGGTGATCGCCCGAGCCACACGAGAACCGCTCGGCTGTCTCTGCCGCCTTATCTAACTGTAGCATTAAATACTTGCACGATTTTTTCAGATTTATTCAATTCAACTGATTCAACAATATTTGACTGGACTGATGAGGAACAAGACAATACTGATAATTTGAATACCAACGATGAAACCGATGAAAGAAATTCAGAATCGCCAATAATAGCACCACAAGATGACGATCTAATGAACTTGTATAAAAATACGATAATGTTTAAAAATTCTAATTTATCCATTTGGCAAGTATTTACGGCTGTAATGGCTATAGTGATACGTTTCAACTTGTCAGATCAAGCACATCAGGCTATTTTAGAATTGATAAAATTTATAGCTGGACCCGATTTCAAATTCTTGGATACTTCCAAGTATTTGATGAATAAACTTTTCAATCCTTTAAATGATGCTGCTAAGTATATATACTACTGCACTACATGTAATGTAACCATAAGCACTCAGATACCAGTGAATAAAAGTATGCGATTCGAAGTAAAGTGTCAACAATGTCAAAAGAAGTACCAAACAACCAAAAAAGACGGAAACTTTTTTGTCACCCTCGACTTAAAGTCGCAATTGCATCATATTCTGTCAAATCAATATCTTCAGAATGAAATCGACAAAAATATTGATAATAACTTCGATGCGAATGTAGGTAATGGAATTAATGATGTATATGACAGTGAACGATATCGAAATGATGAATTTATTCAATCAAAAAACAGTATCGGTGAGAAAGTATTAACGTTAAATGTAAATCTCGATGGAGCACCATTATTTAAAAGCGGGAAAAATAGTTTTTGGCCAATTCAATGTATAATTAATGAGATTCCACAAGTGATACGTCATAAATTTATGCTTTTGGCTGGATTATGGTACACATCAACTGAACCTAAACCACAGTTTATGAATCTTTACCTAAGCACTTTCATCAAACAAATTCAAAATTTAACAAAGAAAGGTTTGAAAGTTGTAAATATTGATAATACGTTAACAACTTACTTTGTAAAAATTTTCTGTTTTCCTGTTGATTCTGTGGCACGACCTGTTTTGCAAAACCGATTGCAATTTAATGGGTTTCATGGATGCAGTTGGTGTTACCAACGAGGGATACACAACTCTGGAAGCATGAAATATCCAGTAACGCCGGAAATTCCGCAACAACGAGACCATTGTAATTACCTCAAAGACGTCGAAAAGCATAAAAAAGATATCAAAAAAATCCGTAAAACTAAAAAAAACGAGAAATATACAGTTAATGGTATAAAGGGACCTAGTGTTTTGTCGTCACTTCCAAATTTCGATTGTATCTGGGGTTTTCCTCATGACTACATGCATGCAGTGTTATTAGGAGTAACTCGTCAGCTTTGGAACAGATGGAGTAAAAATTTTCTAACAGCAAACCAAAAAAAATTGATAAATGCACGTCTAACTAATATACGCCCAACAAATGAAATTCATCGAACTCCACAAATGCTGTTAAAGAAGAGAACGTGGAAAGCGACGGAGTGGCGTTCTTGGCTATTATTCTACAGCGTCCCAGTCTTGAGTGGAATACTTCGAGAAGATTTGTTAGATTCATACAAGCTATTGGTGAAAAGTATTTATAAACTTCTTTCAGTGAATTTAGGTGAGGATCAACTTTTAACATGTGAAATAGATCTTCTGAACTTCGTATGTGACTGTCAAAAATTTTATCAAGTTTCTTTTATTACTTTTAATGTCCATTCTTTACTTCATATAGTCGAAAGTGTACGTAAAAATGGTCCATCGTGGGCAACGTCTACTTATGCATTTGAAAATAATATATATAATTTGAAACGGAAAGTATCTGGTCCCAATGAAGTTCTCAATCAGATGGCTAATCGTACGCTTCGCTATAACAACTTCCAGCGAATGATTTATGATGAGGCTAACATTTCCTGTCGAGAATTTTATAAGAAAATAATAGATAAAAGACAAAGCAATGCATGTAACTTCGTAAAAAGTAAAGACGGCGCATTAATGATGGATATTGTAAATCAGTCATCAACAGGGTCTATTTCATATTACAGTCGTTGCTTAATTAATAGTAAAATGTATCACAGCCAAATGTATAATAAAGCTAAAAAGACGAATAATTCATTTATGAAATTGATGGATGGTAGAATGGCCCAAATCATGCGATTTTTGATTAAAGATAACTCTGCTTTCGTAGAAGCTTGCATTCTGGATGTTGAAATGATGGAACAATGTAACCATTTGTGGACAATTATGGAACGTGCAAATGAAACAATAATATTGCCAGTAACTATGATCAACAGCAAAATGATTTACATATCTATAAAAGCATTGACAAGTAATGAAAGAAATCAGAACTACTTAACACAACAACCGAATGACTTTGAAGTTCAGTAGTGCACTAATCACATTGGGGATGTAACTTTGTAAATAAACAATAATTCTGAATATGTAACTTGATTTAAAAATAAACTTGTTTTCATTGAAAATTATGTAAACTTAAAAAACTTAAAATTATGTAAAATTATGACAATAAAATGTAACTTTTTATAATAATCCACATTTCTTTTACCTAAGATAAATTAGTTGATAAGATAATTAATTATTCAGTGAATTTATGAAAATTTCTATTCGATATTAAGAAATTGAAATTTTACAGTTTTTATACAACAAAAAATTCCAATAATCAGAATTGATATAAAATTTATGGCGGGCGTCATGACAATTATATTTCTCTAATTACTCAGATTTTTATTCCCGCAAAATAATTATAATTTTTTTTTATAACAAGAAAAACTGAAAAACATTAGAAGCAATTGATTTAAATATTTTTTATTTCTTCGCCGGATCCTGAATGTAATATTATTTTGTTGAAAGAAATTTCGAAAAATTGAACATTTTCAATTTATTCTAATTCTTTTCAATTCCACACATGACCCGAAATGTGAAATTATTTAGGTATTGAGAAGGATTCAAAAAGATTCAAAAATTTCAATTCATTTCAATCTTTTTCAATCCCACACTTGATCGAAATATCAGATTATTTAGGTATTGAGAAGGATTCGGAAAGATTCAAAAATTTCAATTCATTTCAATCTTTTTCAATCCCACACTTGATCCGAAATGTCGGATTATTTAGGTATTAAGAAGGATTCGGAAAGATTCAAAAATTTCAATTCATTTCAATCTTTTTCAATCCCACACTTGATCGAAATATTGGATTATTTAGGTATTGAGAAGGATTCGGAAAGATTCAAAAATTTTAATTCATTTCAATCTTTTTTCAATCCCACTCATGACCCGAAATGTGAAATTATTTAGGTATTGAGAAGGATTCAGAAAGATTCAAAAATTTCAATTCATTTGAATCTTTTTCAATCCCACACTTGATCCGAAATTTAGGATTATTTAGGTATTGAGAAGGATTCGGAAAGATTCAAAAATTTCAATTCATTTGAATCTTTTTCAATCCCACACTTGATCGAAATATCGGATTATTTAGGTATTGAGAAGGATTCGGAAAGATTCAAAAATTTCAATTTATTTCAATCTTTTTCAATCCCACACTTGATCCGAAATTTAGGATTATTTAGGTATTGAGAAGGATTCGGAAAGATTCAAAAATTTCAATTCATTTCAATCTTTTTCAATCCCACACTTGATCAAAATATCGGATTATTTAGGTATTGAGAAGGATTCGGAAAGATTCAAAAATTTCAATTCATTTCAATCTTTTTCAATCCCACACTTGATCAAAATATCGGATTATTTAGGTATTGAGAAGGATTCGGAAAGATTCAAAAATTTCAATTCATTTCAATCTTTTTCAATCCCACACTTGATCCGAAATTTAAGATTATTTAGGTATTGAGAAGGATTCGGAAAGATTCAAAAATTTCAATTCATTTGAATCTTTTTCAATCCCACACTTGATCGAAATATCAGATTATTTAGGTATTGAGAAGGATTCGGAAAGATTCCAAAATTTCAATTCAT
Source organism: Microplitis mediator (assembly GCF_029852145.1). Classification (NCBI taxonomy): domain Eukaryota; kingdom Metazoa; phylum Arthropoda; class Insecta; order Hymenoptera; family Braconidae; genus Microplitis; species Microplitis mediator. The sequence continues at coordinate 7,211,284 of NC_079974.1, read as the reverse complement.
TTCAATCTTTTTCAATCCCACTCATGACTCGAAATGTGAAATTATTTAGGTATTGGGAAGGATTCGGAAAGATTCAAAAATTTCAATTCATTTCAATCTTTTTCAATCCCACACTTGATCCGAAATGTCGGATTATTTAGGTATTGGGAAGGATTCGGAAAGATTCAAAAATTTCAATTCATTTCAATCTTTTTCAATCCCACACTTGATCCGAAATGTCGGATTATTTAGGTATTGAGAAGGATTCAGAAAGATTAAAAATATCAATTCATTTGAATCTTTTTCAATTCCTCGGAAGTTCTGAAATTCTTTTATTATTTTGGGATTGAAAAGTATTCATTTTATGTCAAAATGAATTCCTTGGGGGATAGAAAGTATTCGAAAGGATTCATTTCTCATCGTTTTCAATCCTTTTCAATTCACTTTTTTAATCAGGGAAACTATTTGGATCTGGTGTAGGTGATGGTAATTTTAACAACTAAAAATTATACACTTTTTTATGGAAAATAAATTAGATATTTATTTACACTATTTACAGACAATTATTGTGAGAAATAATTATTAAGAGTGAATTCAACTTAATTAATACGCGAGACCGAATGCAACGTAAAGCGCACGTATAAGAGCAACACGTGGTTGATAGCGGTTAAATTCACGGAATTACTTTACTTTTAATTACGCGTGAATGAGCGATTTATCTATTCCCAATAAATAGCAGCCTTAATTCACTGACTGAATATTGAGAGTAGTTAGCTGAGCGATTTACTGTTTTAATTAGCACAAAAAGAAATACTTGAATTAATGAGCGGTTTTAAGCACGAGGTGAACTGTAGAAGAGCACGTTGTGAATTAATGAGAAAACGTCGTGAATGAAAGCCCACAACGGTTTCTTTGTGACGTCAGAGCGGTAGACCAATGAGAAAATTAATAGACGACGCTGACGAAATTTCAGCCAATAGCGAAAATCCACGTAGCTCGTTGAGATCTTAAGCCAATGAGTGCGTTTCATGTCGCAACTCTTTTATTCAAAGTTGGAACTAATTATTCAAATGATGGAATTCTCTCATCGGCTAAGATCTCGCGCGTAAGTTTAAATTAGCGATAGTGCTGCCGACCTATTGGTGAGGCTCGGCGTTCTCAGGTGGTAGCGAATTGGGTCTTGACTGAACATTCTCCCCAGCGCTGGTGACGGTGTCGACAGGATTGTCATCTGGAGAGTGGACTGGCAGCACGCACAGTTTAGCGATTGGTCGAACAAGTTCAGTTGTGGCGGTCTTCAGGGTGACTACTTGAGTCAACCCATCTCGTCCTGGATGTAATGCGAGTACTCTAGCGAGTGGCCATTTTGATGGTGGGAATCTCTCATCAGTCAGCAGGACTAATGAGCCCACTTTGATGATATTAGATGGATGATGCCACTTAGAGATTGATTGATGTCGTTGTAAGTACTCGGACGACCATCAAGTCCAAAATGTCTGGAACATTTGTTGTAATTGTTGCCAGCGTGACAACGGAGCGGTATTGTTTTCCAGTAGCGACGGTCCTGGTACGGCAATTAGAGGTTCACCGATGAGAAAGTGTCCAGGAGTCAAAGCGGTTAAGTCTGCAGGATCTTCTGATAGCGGAGCGATCGGTCTTGAGTTTAATACAGCTTCAATCTGCGTTAAGACTGTAGCGAGTAGGTCGTAAGTCAATAGCGATTCACCAATAGTTCGAATAAGATGGAACTTGATTGACTTGACGGCTGCTTCCCACTTGCCACCAAAGTGGGGAGCACTTGGCGGGTTGAACTTCCAGTCTGTGCCATCTGTAGCGAGTAAATACTGAAGTTCCCGTAGCTGTCTCGATCCTGATGCGAATTCTCTCTTTAGCGTAGCGTCTGCTCCTACAAAATTTGTACCACAGTCCGAGTATAGGATACTGCAGGCGCCTCTCCTACTAGTAAATCTTCTGAATGCTGCGACGAAAGCGTCAGTAGAATAATCGGTGACAATTTCAATGCGTATCGCGGAGGTAGCGAGACATACAAAAACAGCGATCCAACCTTTATAGGTTTTCGCACCTCGACCTTGAAATGTCTTCAGTGTTACTGGCTTAGCGTAGTCTATTCCCGTGTGTAAGAATGCTTTCGATGGTCTTACACGAGCGGATGGCAATTGTCCTATTAGTTGTTGTGCACGAACACCTCTATGTCTCGTGCACATGACGCAGCGAAGAATGTGAGACCTGACTGGAACACGCCCACCTTCTATCCAGACAGATCTCCGTAGATCAGCGAGAGTCAATTGAGTTCCCCCATGGAATGTTTTTTGATGCGAATGTTCTATTAGTAGCGTACTTAAGCGTGACGATCTTGGTAAAATAGCTGGATTTTTTTGATCATCATCCAGTAGCGAATTCTTCAAGCGACCGCCGACTCTGAGTACTCCATTGTAGTCGACGTAGGGAATCAATTTAGCGAGACGATGATTTCGTTGTAGAGAATCACCATCTTTCAGTAGTTTCAGCTCTTGCGAATAGTACTGGCTTTGCGTATACTTGATCAGCAAAGTCTTAGCGAGTTCCAGGTCGACTGTAGATAGTGGTGTGGCCAGTGTGGACTGTGGCACTTTTTTAAATTTAGCGATGGCACGTAGGCAGATTCCAAGCGTGCGAAGTAGTGGTGACAACTTAGAGAATTTGTCCAATAGCGTATGTAGCGGGTGTGAATCTGCCTTGAAGATGGTAAAAACCAGACCTGGACGTTCTTCAAGATGTGATACCGTCTGAGTAGGGATGTCAAAAGATGGCTAGTTTTCTTTTGATTGACTGAGCCACTTAGGTCCCGTCCACCATAGCGAATGCTGTTCCAGTTTAGCTGCTGTTAGACCTCTTGAAGCGCAGTCAGCTGGGTTGAGTTTCCCAGGAACAAAATCCCAGTTGACACTTGGTAGCGATTCCTAAATCTTGGTAACACGTTGCGAATGTAGACTTTCCATCTAGCGGGGTTCTTTCGTATCCACGTTAAGGATACAGCGGAGTCTGTCTACATGAAAATTGGTACATTTTCAAGCTTCGAGACATTCTTGATGTAGAGTACCAGTTGAGCGAGTAAGACAGCGGCGTTGAGCTCCATTCTTGGTATTGAAATTGGTTTCAGTGGTGCAACTTGTGTTTTGGCACACACTAGCGAAATATTGGAGCTTCCTGTAGCGTCAGTAACCTTTAAGTAGACGGCAGCAGCCATAGCGAGTTGAGAAGCGTCAGAGAATCCATGTAATTCAATCGATACACCAGTTCTTACATGATTCCAGCGCGGTATCTGAATCTTCGAGATCTGATGTAGTTCATCTCGAAACAAATTCCACTCTTGAAGAAGCAACGGTGATAGCGTAGCATCCCAATCGAAGTTCTGCAGCCATAGCTTCTGCATGAACATCTTGGCTCTTACGATGATAGGTGCCAAAAACCCAAGCGGGTCGAACAAGCGAGCAATTTCAGATAAAATTGTGCGTTTAGTAGTTGGAGATGCTTCTGGTAGCGAATAACCGAATTGGAATTTATCTTGAGTAGAATTCCAGGTTAACCCGAGCACTTTTACTGTAGTATCCCCAAGTTCTCGTGGTGTATCTTCTTGGGTTTCCACTGGAGCGACTTGAGACAATAATTCTGTTGAATTACTTGCCCATTTTGCAAGCGGGAAGCATCCTGCGGCACACATATTTTTTGTATCGAGAGCAACTTCAATTGCCTCAGCGAGTTCATCTGCGCCTCCATAGATGTCATCAACGTAGCGGGTGTTTGTCAGCGGTTCAACAGCCTTTGGAAATTTATTTCCTTTATCTTCAGCGAGTTGTAAAAGTGCTCTTCCAGTGAGATATGGAGCTGATGTGGTTCCATAAGTAACCGTAGCGAGTGCAAATACTATTGGGATGTCATCCTCGTCAAACCAGAGTATGCACTGTAGATGATGATCTTCTTTGTCAACTGCAATCTGACGAAACATCTTAGTTACGTCAGTAGCGAATAGATAGCGGTGACAGCGAATGCGAATCAGTACATCACTGATGTCAACTTGAATCTTGGGGCCCACATGGAGTATCTCGTTGATTGATACGCCTGATGTCGTTTTCCATGATCCATTGAATACCACCCTGAGCTTGGTGGTGGTGCTCTGTTCTTTAAGAACCCCATGATGAGGCAACATGTAGCTGTTTGGTGGTAAATCCTTTAATTTTACGCGTCTCATGTGTCCCAAGTCTTCATATTCTTTCAAGAAGTCGTAGTATAACTTCTTGTAGATCGGATCATTATCCAGACGTTTGCGAAGACGTAGTAAAGCGTATTGCGCAGCTCGTAGCGAGTCACCCAGTTGACTTGGAGAGGATTTAAGCGGCAAGCGAACGACATATCGACCATCAGTCTGTCTGTAGTGTGTATTGACAAAGTGTTGTTCACACTTTTCCTCATCTTTATTGTAGTGTATAGCGAATTCTGTCTGTGGTTCTTCTTGGTACCAAAACTTGCTCAGCAAGTCTTGTAATTGATCATCAACAGTGACATGATGACCATAAGCTGTCAATTTTGACGTAGCGGTGTCCACAGATCCATAGATGATCCAGCCAAGCGTCGTTGACTGAGCGATTGGGTCATTGGTATTACCCTTCCTTATTTTAGCGTTGATTATGTGTGCCGCTGGTGCTCTACCAGAATGATGTCAATAGGTCGAGATGTTAAGAAGTCTGGATCAGCGAGTTGTAGGCCGTTTATGTGCGGCCATTTCTTGTTGGTTAGCGTGAATAACGGCAAGTTCACCGTCAATAGAGCAAGCACATGAGCTTGGATAGTAATAGAAGCGGAACTATGTAGCGAATGCAGCGACACCTGGCATGATCCAAGTGAGTGTCCAGCTGACACATTACCAATCCCTCGTAATGGTATAGCTGCCTTGTTTAGCGGTATATCCAACTTCTTAATTAGCGAATGCGTCACAAAGGATAACTCCGATCCTTGATCAATAAGTACACGGGCAGTACATGTACTTCCTGTTAGCGAATTCAACTTAACGAGCGCGGTAGCGAGTAATACATCGAGCGAATGAGCTGAAAGCAGACTAGGTTAGCGAATGCAAAGCAAAAGTTACCAAAATTGGAACTATTTGTTACCTTGTGTCGGTACAGTCGGTTCCTGTACCGATTCAGCGGCAGCACCATCATCGATGTGTGGAGATGTATGATGTGGCTTCTGACAGTGTTGACATCTATCCTTAGTCTTGCAGTCAGCAAAGCGGTGGCGTCCCAAGCAGTTGTAGCATAGCTGGTAGTGATAGACCATCATCTTCCGGTTTTGTGGCAACGCCTCTTGGTAACTGGGGCAAAACAACACAAAGTGTTTTTACTTGCAAATAGGACACAGTCCTGGTTCACTCGTCTTCTCTTTCGGAGTGAAAGCGTTATAGCTGGCGCCTCCTCGCGAAGTAGATGCATTGGAGGGGGTAGCGGATTTACTCGTGGCACTACCGGCCTTGTTGGTAGCGGCTGATCTCGAATATGTCTTCGGTGGTGGTCGGTCGGTAACTGCCTTTGATTGAGCTGAGGGTGCTCTTGCACCAACGCCAGAATTTTCCCAAGCACGTACCTTGGCCTTCAGCATGTCGTGCAGCTGCTGGTAGGTCGGGAATTCGTTGGAGAGTCCGAGCGATGCCATCCACTCCACACGTAGGTCTTCTGGCAAGCAATGTACCGTCAAGCGAATCAAAAATGGGTCTGAATCGCTGATTGGTACTCCCAAGGCAGCGATGGCGTCCAGCGACTTCTTATTAGCGAGTAACAAGGCGTCGAGTTCGGCAGCGGAGTGGCCCGTTAGCGGTTGTATGTACAGCAATTCATCGACATGCATGTCGAGTAATCTGCGTGGATTTGTGTAGCGAGTATTCAACAATTCCCAAGCAGATTGGAACGCGTCATCCGTAACTTGTGTGTTAGCGATTAACGAAGCGGCTTCCCCTTTAACCTGAGTTTTCAGGTAGTGCATTTTTTGCGCGCCAGTGAGCGAGTCTTCATGGATGACCAGAGAGGTGAACAGGTCCTTGAATGAGTCCCATTCGTCGTATGTTCCCTGGAAAGTTGGTAACTTGATTTGAGGCAAGTTGGTTTTGTGCGCGCCTCCAAAATATGCGGTTTGATCGTGGTTGATGGCTTGAGGCTCTGGAGCAGGCACTGGAGCGGGTTTAGCTGCGTTGAGTCTCACCAGGAGTTCGGTGTACACTAAACTAGCGGGACCAAACGCGTTACCTGTATGGTATTTATTTTCCACTATCTCTGGGATGTCCTCGTACATCCTTTCGTTGGTATTGTTGAAGCGAGTCCAGAGAACATTTAGAAAAGTGAGTTCAGCGTCAATAGCGGGTACACCTTGGGTAGCGAGTACGGCATCGGTCAAGCGGTTGGACATATTGCGCATCGTGTCGATGCGGTTCATTTGTAGAGCGACTTGAGCTTCAGCGGCCATCTTGATTGCACGAGACTCACAAAATGGACGCGACAAGTGAAAACCGACGCTAAGTTTTCGATCTCAAATTTCTAATTGTCTTCATTACACCGGTGTGTAATTTCGATCACCACGGGCAGCACTCTAGCAGTGCTCAGCAATGCCCACGGCACTTAGCGATTTCACTGCACAAAAACTGGTCACTCACTTTTTTCTCACAATTTTTTAAGATGTTTTAATTTTACTAATTTTTAATTATTAAAAACCACACCAAATCCGGCTCGAAAGACCAAATGTTAAATTAGAGGAAAAACTAATTGGATCTGGTGTAGGTGATAGTAATTTTAACAACTAAAAATTATACACTTTTTTATGGAAAATAAATTAGATATTTATTTACACTATTTACAGACAATTATTATGAGAAATAATTATTAAGAGCGAATTCAACTTAATTAATACGCGAGAGCGAATGCAACGTAAGCGCACGTATAAGAGCAACACGTGGTTGATAGTGGTTAAATTCACGGAATTACTTTACTTTTAATTACGCGTGAATGAGCGATTTATCTATTCCCAATAAATAGCAGCCTTAATTCACTGACTAAATATTGAGAGTAGTTAGCTGAGCGATTTACTGTTTTAATTAGCACAAAAAGAAATACTTGAATTAATGAGCGGTTTTAAGCACGAGGTGAACTGTAGAAGAGCACGTTGTGAATTAATGAGAAATCGTCGTAAATGAAAGCCCACAACGGTTTCTTTGTGACGTCAGAGCGGTAGACCAATGAGAAAATTAATAGACGACGCTGACGAAATTTCAGCCAATAGCGAAAATCCACGTAGCTCGTTGAGATCTTAAGCCAATGAGTGCGTTTCATGTCGCAACTCTTTTATTCAAAGTTGGAACTAATTATTCAAATGATGGAATTCTCTCATTGGCTAAGATCTCGCACGTAAGTTTAAATTAGCGATAGTGCTGCCGACCTATTGGTGAGGCTCGGCGTTCTCAGGTGGTAGCGAATTGGGTCTTGACTGAACATATTTTGTTAATTAGGTAAAATATGTATGGTCATATGTTAAAGATAAAAAATGATCATATTTTATTTTTTGCAGAAATGAAATGGATAACCAATTAAACTTAGAATTGAATTTCATCGAATCGAGATTGGATTATTTGCTATTGGTACCATTACGGTGTTATTTGCAATACCGTAATGAATATTCATTAGCGAGTGACATAAGAAGTCAAGTGGTGCGGATTTTGAGTGGTGGTGAACGAATTAGAAGTTCACCGATAATAATAATAAATAATATTACGATGGAGTTGATTGCGGATGACGCGAGGCAATTTTGGGTGCTACAAATACCCAATTCAAGTGGAGAAGTGAACGTCTTAATGAATATGGCTGTTGAGTGGATTTTTTATTGGATCGGGGATGACATTCAATATCGATACGATGAAATCGAAGAAAACATCAACCATTCTCTAATGATTCAACACCAACAGGAACAGGCAGAACAGGAACAGCAACAGCAACAGCAGGAACGGGATGAAGATGACGATGAAGTCTATAGAGATCTCCAGCGGCGAATCCAGGTCCTCAGAGAGCGCCAGTTGCGAACAAAAGGATGCGATGTTTTTTTCGACGCTTACATCAAAACGACGACGTTTTTTTTTCGTTCTAGATCAATAGCTCTGCACATCCAATACTAAATTGATATTTCTTTTCTTGACTTAAATTTCGAAGTCCACGCGCCATCTCTGATTTTATGGTTGAACCCTTATGTGTCGATAATATTGCTATTTGCTTTGTCAACGGTCATGGGTTCCCACATATTACCCGCTCAGTATCACATACGTGCGAGTTATTTTACTTTATTGTTTTTTATACTTTTATTCACCGTTAATTCATTTATACATAAATTTTATATCTCCACTAATACTGAAAATAATTTCTATATTCAGTACATTTACATTTTTTATTATTTTTAGCTTATTTATCGATGTTTTAGATCATCGTCATTTTTAATCAAAACGTCGACGTTTTCGTGAACAAAGCGACCGACGCTTTTGTCGTCGCTCGAGTCCACCAGGGAAATAAGTTGAGCGCAACTTTTTACAATATTTTTTAAATTTTTAAAAAGCGAGTGAGTCAGTTTTACATAAAGGGTTTAATAAATTTTAAATATTTAGTATATTAAATTTATAATAATTATAAATAAGTTGAGCGCAACTTTTTACAATATTTTCTAAATTTTTAAAATGCGAGTGAATGAGTTTAATGTTAATTTTTAAAATGCGAGTGAATGCGATTAATGTTAAGTATTTTATAAGCTTCAAGTAATTGGTGTATTGAATTTATGATAACAATAAAAAATTCGAAAAATGACTCCTTTTTTACTTGATCTCATTTTTAATATTTTAAATATATTTGCCTTTTATATTTTTATTAAATGTAAAGGGTTTAATAAATTTTAAACATTTAGTATATTACATTCATAATAATTGTAAATAAGTTGAGCGCAACTTTATACAATATTTTTTTATTTTTTAAAATGCAAGTGAGTCAGTTTAACATAAAGGGTTTAATAAATTCTAAATATTTAGTATATTAAATTTATCATAATTATAAATAAGTTGAGCGCAACTTTTTACAATATTTTTTAAATTTTTAAAATACGAGTGAATGAGTTTAACATAAAAGGTTTAATAAATTTTAAATATTTATTATATTAAATTTATAATAATTATAAATAAGTTGAGCGCAACTCTATACAATATTTTTTAATTTTTTAAAATGCGAGTGAGTCAGTTTAATATAAAGGGTTTAATAAATTTTAAATATTTAGTTGTAATGTGTGTACTTATTACATTAATTAAATCGTGGTCTCAATGCAATAAGTATCCCACTTATGTACAAAACTTCAGGTATTTTGCAGCCTGTCTAACTATGCTCAGTATCTCCAGGTGAGAGTAAACCCCGACTGGACCACGCAGTGAAAAATAAAATTTAAGAGAGAGAAAATTCGCAATAGCTTATACTTATAAAGGGAAATGTCTTTAAATAATTAATAAGTTATTTATAGAAGAAAATGAGTCTGGCATTTATTTAAGACGGGTCGTCTTACAAAAATTGATAATGACGGTGAACAATAAATTAAAAATGGATGATGAATATGACTTGTAACGATTGATACATATGAATTGCGATTTAACTGCAATTTAGGATTTGTTTTTTATTATTATTATTGAAACTGTAGACAAAGCCACACCCAAAAATCTTTGCGTTGAGATCTTCTCAGGTACCTATGTAAGTGCATGCACGACGAGTAAGAAAACAGAGATCGACCGATATGACAATATACCTTTCTCTTTTCTTCTCCATCAAAAGGGCAGAGCCTATGCTCAAACCCAATTATGTCGTCTAGCCGTATACTCATCTTGCATCCACACTTACCTGCGTACACCTATTCACAACACATTTATAAGAGAGAATGTATGTATGTATGCGTACGGGCGTAGTACCCAAAGTATGTATAGCTGCGACTTAACGGAACACCTGCACGTGTGCACCGGACCTCTAATTGACTCAACGGTCATAAAAATTTTACGACCATCTAATTTACATATTTCGAAATCACTGCATACGTTCCCATGATATGACTAAACGGATTTACGCACTTAGCCATTCGTTTTTCTATTAGAGCACTTACTCATCCGTTGTTGTTGACAAAACGATATCATCCGATGTCCATATATGGACTTTTCTAAATTTTTAGAAAGTTATTCCCGGAATCATGTACTTACTCATCATGTTAATGAGATGGACCCAATGATTGCACCAAAAATCTATGACTTTCCCTTCAAAAACTAGAGTATATAAACTGCCGAAAATCTAACGAAGGCAGTCAATCGCTAATCAGAATTAAACTCTGCCGGATCTCGAGTCGATCAAAAAAATAATCTCTCCGAAGCTCTCCAGACTTTAATGAAGTACCGATTAGTTCTAACGGCTTAAGTCCGGTTAGTACCGCGAATCAGAGGTAAAATTTTAATCGTTGTCCACGTGACGGTCCACCGCCTAGGCAATCGGACTCCTTGGCCAAATACTTAAATTTTAGAAACTCGCAAAAATCACGGTCGATTCGACTCACCCAAATCAGGATCATCGGTCTCGTGACGGTCTATAGCCTAGGAATCCAGACTCCTAGATCGTAATCCTAAAAACAAATTTCAATATCCGCATTCGTATTCGGTAGATAGGGGAGTGTATCCGCTTGGCACCCCAGTAGCTCCGAGTCCGGATAGTGCAGTAATTCCGCTGAGGTAAAATCACGACGCCACAGTGCAGTGTTCCAGCGAATTAAATAAAACAATTTCGCGATCATAAATTCAAATCGGTGAATTGAGAGAGAGTGTGATCAGCGCAAATTTGTGAACCACCTCCAGCTGAGTGGTAAGTCAAAATATATATATATATACATATTGTTAAACCTATAACATACCCAATGTAAACCTTATTATAATTTTATACCAGAATATACAGATTCTTTTCTTTTTTTTTAATCAAATATATCTTTCTCTTATTTATACCTCTCACTCTAACATTCGTAAGTTAACGGGTACAGTAAGAGACAGACGTAAAGGAACAGGGACTTCTCGAGGGCCCATATTCACCTACCTACTTCCCTCTCGCTTTAAAATCCCTGACCTACCCTAAAGCCACGCAGGTCAACGATCGGGATTGTCTATCGTACTTCCGCTCGGTACGAAATAGACTTATTTAGTATACAAAACTTGCCAAATATTAAACATTCTCACACTAGCCACGTGACGGTCCTATTAGGCTCCTTGGTTGAGTAATAGAATAAATATTTTGGGTAGTTTTACTAAATAATTAATTAAATAAAACCCTTCGCCCGTCGCCTTCACTCTCTCCGATCGTGACAGTCGAAAAATTTGGTGACAGCGGTGGGATACGCTGGTGAATCGTTCTTTTATTAAAAAATTTTATAAATTTTCATTCGATTCTTATAATTTTAATCAATCAAAAAACAAACGTCCTGCCTTGTTGGAATTTCCGAGTTATATTTTAACTTGTAATTTTTAAGTTTCAATTCTCAAATTTTAATCTTCAAAATTTTAATCTCCAAAAACCTTATAAATTTTATACATTCAATAAATTCTCAAATTTAAAAATTCTATATTTAAAATTTTTAAAATTCATATCAACAATATTTTCTACTTTTCAAAAAGAAATCTCTTTATCAATTTCTTTACAAATTAAACAACTACATTAAACTCTCAAAACAAAATTTTTCTTTTTGACATTTCAAAGTAAAACAAAAACTGATTTAATTTTCTTAACTCAGTCATTAAACTATTTTTCTCAAAATCACAACCAAAAATTATTATTTCAATTTTTAAAATCATTTTTTTTCCATCGCAGAAAATTCAAAAATATTCAACACGTCGAAACTAATTCGAAATCTTTTCAAAATCATAAAATTTTAAAACTTTCAACCTTTACCTGAAACATTCCTTTTTTTTTCTTTATACTAATCTTTATTTTACTTTTTTTTTTAATAAAATCCTGGAATAAAATTCCAAATTATTCCCAAGAAACTTTTCTGAATTTTTCTGAAATTAAAATCTTAATTTTTCGATTCTTAAAACTATTTGCGATTTTATTTTTTTTGAAAATCTTCTTTCATTTTTATTTCAAAATAAATCTTTATTTGAGGAAATTTTACACTTTCAGTTTTAATATTTTAAAGATTCCTACAATTTATTGTTACCTACAATTCCATTAGCCACACATATTATTACCACTACACGTTATATGCCTAACTCATCTACACTAAAACGCAATAAACAAACAAAAATAAAATTTCACATAGAAAGATTAATTGCAATCGTAAAAGACGCACCACCGTGCCCTTTTATAACAAAATATTTACACGCTAACAGATCACAGAATTTTATTAATTACAAACTTATACCAGTCGATATACCTAGAAGATTTTTGAAATTTAATTACAAGCTAGCGCCCCTTGACCCGCGTATGCAAATATTAGAAGAAAACTCAATTTATTACCGATAAATTCAATTATTAAACTTAGAGTCAATTTCAGTGAATAAATTTGTGGTTTTTCTAAGGATAAGTCGATTCTTTCATTTCATAGTACTACCGGGTTTTACGTGCAATAAACTCGCTACTTTTTCGCACCCGAAATTGCAAATTATTTTTGGCAAATCTTGGAACATTTATTACTCACTCATTACTCATCTCATTAATCGAGGTTGCTTAGAAGACCGCAGACTTATTGTCGGATTTTATTCAACCTTTCATCGATTGCTTAGAAGACCGCAGACTTTTTGTCGGATTTTATTCAATCTTTCATCGAATCAATTGGGAGACCGCAGACTTCTTGTCGGATTCCAGGCGATTCATTCATTATTCACTCATCCACTCATTTTCAAGAAGCCATAAAAGTTTGTAATATTTCGTAAGATCAGTTATTAAAGTACCTCACTCATTAATTGATCAGTGGAACAATTTTGAAGTGTATCTTGTACGTACAGCCTGGAAATATCTAATGAGAACCAGAAAACGCGCCGGAAGAAAGTATCAGTTACGAAAATTAGTTGCAATATACCATAGGGGAGAATTACCATATACTCCCGTAACAATACCACTATCCTTACAAAATCCAACAAATACTTTACAAAATCAGGAAATAAATCACCCACATTCGGAAAAAAAAAAATAATTGCAGTTCTATAAAATAAACTAATTTCACTCTTACTTTTACACACAATTTCAAACACTATCCAATGAAACGTGGCCACCGTGCCGGGAGAAAATTTCAAATACGGAAATTAATAGCTATACTAGAAAAAGGGACAGTGAATCCACATCCAGTAAAAAGAGAAAAATCAAACCATTCAGTACAACTTCAGGAAATAGATAATTCACCTGACAGTAGTATCAATAAAAATCCTGAAACTAAGGATAAACAAACACAAACAGACACAACACTTACATTTGAATAATTAATACATTTTCAACACTAATTACTTTACAATAAACAAATTATAAATTTAATACAAGGCTATCTAAAATTTGGTAACAACTAATTAGTGAATATTTTCTGTCGGCGCGACCTTTCACTTGCGTCTGACTATTGCAAATCTAGCTTTCGTTGCCAATCCCGTACTACTTACTAGGATTCTCATTCTTATTATCTCTATATTACCCCTATAACCTTTTCCAACATAAATAATCAAAATGTCGGAACATGGCGAAGACGCTTTAGACGCACAAGTCCAGAACATAACCCGACATGCGAATATTACGGATCAAATGATCACGTCCCTCGGGGAAAGTATGACATTGCATCAAGCATTAATGCAAGTCCCAAGTTTTGACGGTAAAAACATGCCTTTACAAGCGTTCTTACAAGACGTAGAAAACGGTCTTACAATTGTACCAGAAAATCTTGAAAACACTTATTTTAATGGAGTTAAGTCCAAACTTAAGGAAACAGCTAGAGACGCGATCGCGGATAAAACAATTAACACATTGGGTACTCTCACAGCCGCGCTTAAAGAATATTTTGCCACTAAGAAAACGTATCCACAATATTGCGCGGATATCCAAGCTATCCGACTCAAACAAAACGAATCAATTCTGAGTTACTACACTCGAATAAAGAAAATTCGCGCTAACGCAGTAACCGCCTTGAACGAAAGCTTTAATAACGACGCCGAGGTAACCGCGATGAAGAAAATGCTAGACGGTTTAGCCCTCGAGTCATTTAAACGTGGATTACCAGACGATTTAATATACGGAGTAAGTGTACAAAATCCTGGCACTCTCGATGATGCATATAAGATCGCATTAAGGCTTGAGGAAGACCTGAGAGGTAGCTCTCACCGTAATTCTAATTATTTGGCCTACGCGCAATCCGAATCCGTAAATCTTGATCTACCGCGCAGAACTCGAACAGTAAGCTTTCAAGACGAAGAACGTCGAAATACAATACCGTTCAGATTCACTCGCGAAGACCATACTAGATCTTCTAATTCATATAGTAGATCTCCGGTGCGAGATACAACACCACCACGTGACAAACGTAACTATCCTGAGCGTAGCAATTCGCCTTATCGTTCACGAAGTCGATCACCTGGAAGTTATTATCCATACTACCCTCCACCGGGCTACTTCCCTCCAATGCCATACCTACCTCCAATGCCATATCAATACCCACCTCCTGGAGCATATCCACCTCCAGTACCATACAATACGCCATATTATCAAAATTATTCTCCCCACGATAACAATCAGAACAATTCTAACAACAATTACAGTAATAATAATCCCAATAATTACAATAATCGTAACAACTACGATAACAATAATCAAAGATATGGTAATAATGGTTATAATAACTATAACAGAAATAATTACGGGAATCACAACACCAGTAATAACCCGCAAAATCAGCAAAATAATTCGAGACCTACTTCTCCCGCGCCATCTAAAGATTCTTTAAACTCCAACGCAGTTCGACGGAACGACGCGACGTCGAACAGCGCGAACCTCACGGAAACGCGTCCATCATCAATCAGATTTCTGACCGTCGAAGATTCGTAATGTGGTCTGAAGTCCAGGGTAGAGGACCAGTCGTTACTCTAACAGCCCCGGAGTTGCGAAACGGCAGAGCTCGTTTCTTAGTCGACACGGGTGCTGATATAAATGTAATTAGAAAAGACGCACTGGCCCCTCGCACAGTAATCGATACCTGGGACTCAGTTTCCATAAAGGGAATCACTACTGAACGACTCGATACTTTAGGAACCACCGAAATTACATTCTTCACAAATCCCGAGAAATTTCACGTTCTCGAGACCCCTTTACCCATTCCAACTGATGGAATTATCGGCATAGACTTTCTAACTAAAGAAAAGGTTGAAATATCTTTTCATCACAATACCATAGTCGCAGATTCCGAACCCGTACACCCAATTCCGCTCGAAAATACTAAGGGTGAACCATTTGATACACCTTCGATAACTATGTTTCGGAGTGAAGATGAACCCTCAGTATTTTTGTTAAAAGCCAGAACTCGAACAGTAATACCAATTAATCTTCGTAAGACAGATCTAAAAACCGGATTTTTACCTCGCATCGAAACCCGCGAAAACATTTTCATTGGTAACGCTTTAGTCACGAATAATGACAGTACTTGTTATGTTTATGCGATTAATGCCTATGAAGACGATATAGAACTCGTCATACCACCACAAGAAATAATTCCCTTTGAATGCGATGGCAGTTCAGAGGATTTCTTCGACGATTCTGAAGATAGTGATGTACCGGAAGATGGTCAAGATAGATTCGAGCGCATATGTGCTAGCCTCCGACTTGATCATTTAAATATGTTGGAAAGGGAGCATGTGCATGAGCTTATCAGGGAATTCCCAATGCTCTTTCACCTTCCTGGAGATGATCTTCCAGCTACAACAATGATGACACACTCCATTCCAACAGTTGACGAAATTCCTATATCAGTGCGTCAGTATCGTTTTCCACCTGTACATAAGGAAGAAATCGCTCGACAAGTAAATAAATTATTAAACGACGGTGTAATAGCTGAATCTGTTTCTCCATATAATTCACCTCTTTGGATAGTCCCAAAGAAGCCAGATTCAAAAGGTAATAAGCGCTGGCGTATGGTAATCGACTTTAGGCAACTAAACGAGAAAACCATAGGCGATGCTTATCCTCTTCCAAATATAGTTGAGATTCTTGATAGACTAGGAGGAGCAAAATATTTTTCAGTTTTTGACTTGGCCAGTGGATTTCATCAAATTAAAATGAATCCAAAAGACCAACCAAAAACTGCATTCAGTACACCAAATGGTCATTATGAATATAACAGAATGCCATTTGGACTGAAAAACGCTCCAGCTACTTTTCAACGACTTATGGACAGAGTTTTGTTAGGTCTACAGGACGTTGAGCTATTTGTATATCTCGACGACGTCGTTATTTTCGCGTCATCACTCGAAGAACACGGCGTACGTGTCCGACGACTCTTCAATCGACTAGAACAAGCCAATCTGGTCTTACAATCAGATAAGTGCGAATTTTTAAACCTTGAAGTTGCATATCTTGGTCATATTATTGGCAATGGCGGTGTACGTCCAGACCCAAAGAAGACCGAAGCCATCGAGAAGTTTCCAAGACCAAAAACAGTCACGAACATCAGACAATTTCTTGGACTAGCTGGATATTATCGTCGCTTCATTGAAAACTTCTCAGGCCGTGCGAAACCATTGACAGAACTATTGAAGAAAGATAACCCATTCAACTGGACCTCAGCTCAACAAGAAAGTTTTGACGATCTACGCAAAGCATTATGTACATCTCCAGTTTTGCAATATCCTGACTTTTCTCAACCATTTATTCTTACTACTGACGCTTCAGACCTTGCTATTGGCGCCGTGTTAAGCCAAGGTAAAATTGGTGAGGACAGACCAATTGCTTATCTATCAAGACTCCTCAAAAACGCAGAGCGAAATTATACAACAACTGAAAAAGAATGTTTAGCAGTTATTTACGGTATTTTACATTTTCGACCGTACCTATATGGACGAAGATTCACTCTCGTCTGTGATCACGAACCTTTAAAATGGATCGACTCTGTCAAGCCACCAGTACAACGGCTAGTTCGATGGAGAACCAGGTTAAGAGAGTACGAATATGTCTTCTATTATAAACCAGGAAGATTGAATGTAAATGCAGACGCATTATCACGAAATCCTGTTGTTATGCCTATAATTCCCACAGGAAAATCTGAAACAGCTGCGAGACAGTCCAGTTCAATTGCCAAACACTTAGAACGACTACGATCATCCGCTATAAAAGCAGCAGAAACAAACGCCAGTACTATAGGTGAGAGAGTGAGGATGCGAAGAATAGCAAGTAATCCCTCGCTAGCACATCCACCTCCTATTAGGCGTGCCAAAACTATTGCTGATATTCCAGTACCAGAAAAACGTAAACCTGGTCGACCTCGAAAACCACCGGACATTGTTCAATCAAGTGATCCGACACCACCGGTACCGCATGCTAGAGATAGTGCTTTTCCAAGCCTCGCTAGTAATCGCGTACCACCTTCTAAAAATTCTGAAAAACCAGGACCACTATCTACAAAAACTCGAACAGCTGACTATCAATTGACATACGTAAATAATCAGCAAGGCGAAGAAACACCTGCGCTATCTGAACCAATACAAAACCCACCGCCTAGAAATGTTATTGAAGTATCACCTGGACCATCCTCGGGAAATGAAACCTATTACTGGGACCCACGTGCTGAAGATCCGACTTATGAATCGCCCCTTCCAACTAGGAAACCCGAAGCACAATCCCACAGACCATCTAACATAACCTTTCGACATCCTGTAGGACGATCAACCCCTGCAGTCACGTCAGAAGGATCAACAACAGACTCAGAAAGAGATGAAATAATACCACGAGGGACAGCAAGCAGACATTGGGCTAATCTACCTAATCTACCTAATCTACCAACTATCGATGAAATTAATTCAAGTACAGATACAGATGAAGAAGTACAACAACCACAACCGAGACGAAGGAAATCTGTAGCTGATACTGTTCCTTGCGAATTATTTTATCCAGGAATGAAGAATAACGAAAGTAAAATATCCTTACACACAACGAACGAAAATCTGACATACTTCAGAGATAATTACTTGCATTTTATCTCTGCTGACTGTGAACGTACAACCATCACATCACGACTACTGATAGAAACAGACAAGATAGATCTACAAGATCTGAAGTTAAAGAAGCCGAAAATTAACCAAGTACTGATAACACCGCATGGTAAACACAAAATTCTTAGTGCAGTAATAAAGAAAAATCACTTTGATTCATTTTCCATACAAGAACTAAAAGACGTGCTAAAAACCGTCAAAAATGTACTGAACCACTACGGCATTAAAACTTTGCGGATCTCAAAACCAGGAGATATGCTTGAAGGCTTAAGCCAGTCACTTGTCACTGACGTTCTCAAGGAATGCCTAGATGACTGTGAATGTTCACTCACCATTTGCCATGGAAGTGTAACTATACCAGACGAAGACGTCCGCCAAGACATCATCGCGGAATATCACGAGAGCCTAACAGGTGGTCATAAAGGTATCACTAAAACATATCGACGAATTCGTGAACGTTTTTATTGGCCAAATATGAGAGATGATATCACAGAGTTTATTCGTACGTGCAGAAGTTGCCAAGAACAGAAGTTAGTCCGAATCAAGACTAAAGAACCAATGATCATCACAGACACTCCTGCAGAACCCTTCGACAAAATCTCAATAGACACAGTGGGGCCATTACCTCAAACACCATCAGGTAATATGCATATCCTCACTGTGCAAGACAACCTCACAAAGTATTGCGTAGCAGTACCAATACCAAACATAAAGGCTGAAACAATTGCAGACGCACTCGCTCGTCATGTGATTATTCAGTTTGGGTCACCTCGCGTAATATTAAGCGATCAAGGTAGATCATTTGTTGGTAAAATATTTCACCACTTAGCCAAACTTTTCAAAATTAAACAAGTAACTACCTCAGGGTACCATCCACAAACTAATGGATCCCTCGAGCGTAGTCACATAGTATTGGCAGAATTTATCAAGCATTACGTGGATAAATATGAAGACTGGGACAAACTCGTCCCCTTTGCAATGTTTTCATATAATATCGCCGTACACGAATCCACTAATTTTACCCCTTTCGAACTTATATACGGTAAAAGAGCGCGCATACCCAGTTCTTTTCCACCTCCTGATAAAACCGAGACTTACGGAACTTACTTACATGACTTAGTCAACCGTATGGATGACATGAGACATTTCGCGGCATCAAATTTAATTAAATCTAAACACCGCTCTAAACGTTACTACGACGCTCACCTGAACCCCAGTACTTTGAATGTTGGAGATCAGGTTTATGCTATAAAAGAACCTCGAAAAGGTAAATTTGATTCGCATTATAAAGGCCCGTATATTATAGCTGAATTGTTAGATAATAATACAGCTGTAATAGAAGATGAAAAAGGCAAACGTTCTCTTAAACATATAGATAAGTTAAAAATCTGTAACACTAGAGATTCTACTAACACTGACTCTCAATCTGACTAACATATTACTATTTTCCACATGTCCTACTAATCGCTATGTTCTAGTTATATAAAATTACTCCAGGTGAAACACGTAAAAATCCAAGCACCATGGGGTGGATAAAACTCATCCTGTGGATAGCGTCTGCTGTCCAACTGACGTACGGATTCGTAGCATACGACTGTGGAACCCCATCAATAAACGTTACTTCATTATCCCTGCTAGATATTAAAGATTGCAATATGCCTACCGCAAAACCAACAATCAAAAATACTAAGGTTCAACTATTGCAATCCGGTAGTTTCTCGTTTATAAAAGTTATTCAGTGCAAACTCTCTATCCAACGAACAATTTTTCATTGTGGCGTACTTGACCACTTGTTTGGAGAAACGAGCAATAATATGGAGTTTATGCAAGAATTAAGTCATGAAGTTTGCAAATCGGTCCACGATAGCGGACTCTTCATGTACCGAGATACTACACTTGCAGGTGTCCAGAAAAACGCAACGACTAGATTCCCGATCACCCTAGCAGGTTCATTCACCGCCGGTGGTGGTTGTACAAAAGGATCATATGCCGATCCTTACGGCAAATGGGAAAAAGTCACGGTAACTGGACACGCCACCTTCACCTTACAAGACTTCTACACTCCTATCAACTTGGACCAAAACGAAGTAATATTACGATCCGGAGTACGATGCAAATATCAGCATGGAAAGTGTATGGACATCGATGGAGGAAATACCTTCTGGGATTTGCTGCCACCTGACCAGTGCAACTCACGCAAATTCTCCATACTCTACGAAGGAACAGCTAGCAAGATACAGGATCACGTCGATAGGAAATTTGGAGAAGATGTATATTCAGTAACTACTGGAGGCGTAACGTTCGCATTAACGACGAAAGGTCACATCGCAAACTGCGCCACTAAATTAATTAAGACTGAACATCCTAGACTTTTCATACTCGACTCCGAAAATAGCGAATTCTTCCACGACGCCAACAGAATAGATACCCAGTCTATGGATCTTTTCACGTACGTAAACACTAAATTTGTATACCTAGAACGCCATTTACATAACCAAATCATGATGCTCTATAACGATATGATCAGACAAGAGTGTGAGCTCGAAAAGAAGGTTTTACAAAACGCACTTATTATAGCTACTCTGGCACCTGACGAATTTGCATTTCAATTCATGAAGAAACCGGGATATATTGCTCATGTCTCAGGTGAAGTGATAAGATTTGCTAAGTGTATAGCAGTGGACGTAAAAAGACGAGATACAAGAGAATGCTACCAAGAATTACCTGTACTAAGGGGTAACGATACATATTACATGTTGCCACGAACTCACATATTAATTAAAACTGGAACACAGATAGACTGTAACCCTTTGTTAGCACCCATGTATCGACTGGAAGACTCATGGTATGAACTAAATCCTAAACTCTCTTCAGTACCAAACCCGGAACAACTCACAGCTTTAACAAACCACTCCTGGAAATACGTACCAGCTCAAGGACTAGCAACAGGAGGAATCTACTCCGACAACGACATCGTAAAGTTAAAAGACTACATGATGTTCCCTTTAGAAAGAACGGCTGTATTGAACACCATCGCTAGAGGAGCAACAGGACAGTCTGTAGCTGATAATACAATCAAGATCAACAATCTTATTGACGAGGAGGCCATAAGGCTATCCCTAGCCAAAGCTTGGGGAAAAGTTTACAACTTCTTTAACACAGTGGGTACTTTCAGTGTAACACTCTTTGGAGTATATCTCACATTCAAGGCAATTAAATTCGCAATTGACACTTTAATCCATGGCTATGCGCTACATACTGTATACGGATGGAGTGTATGGTTAATAGGAGCATTTTGGGACTCTGTCACTAATCTCCTACTACACCTGCCCAAATTGGGTAAGGACATTACGCCCGAAGATACAGCGCTAGTAGAAAAGGAAGAATCTAAGGTTGCCAATCAACACATTTATCCGTATTTGCCATACGCACCACCTAACCACACCAGGGAAGCAATTTACACGGCCCCCAGGACAATCAATACTCAAAGTCATTTTCCTCAAGAACTTGATCCTCGCGAACCAAGGACTGAACATGAGAATACACGACAACCACCAAACTAACACCATGCATGCTACTTACTTCCCTAAAATTGTAACTTTAAGATTAAAATTAAGTTTACCAAATCTCCAGAACCTAGTAAAAATTAAAGTAAATAATTTTAGTGCAATCATCAACGACATGGCAACACTGAACGAGATATCACTGATCTTCATCACCATCCTGAACAACGTACTAGGAAGTGCTGTTCACCTGAAGTCATTGGAACCTAGTTCGGGACTTTACTACGAACACCTTGCCGACATCCACCTTACTCAAGACGAATGGAAACTAGTCACCATAGTAGATCTAGGTTTTCACGAACAACAGATCCCGAATACTATGGATATGCAAGTAAATCTCTTAAACGAATACTGCCGATCGACAATTAAAGAAGACGACTGCAGATACTACGTACAACTTGACGACTACAAGCGCCTCATTCGAGATTCAGCTGAGCGAATGAAGCTAATAAGACGATTGGTTGGTTCTAGACAAGTAAATAATCGATCATCATTGATCGAACAGAACAAATTAGCCATCCTTCAACATTATCTGGATAACTTCAAAAAGATCATCCTCACTTCTAATCCCGATGAATCGATTCTACTCGAAAAGAACAGACAAATAACCCACTCTGATCTATACGAAGATTTAAATCGAATAATTTTGCGCCGTGGTAACTACTATAGATACGTGACCCCTCTAAAAGAAATGAGAGGCTCGATTATCAGAGATAATATAACTTACTCACACTATCTTATGCGATTGAGTTCTTGGAGTATCCAGGCCCGAAATTGCTTCGAGGACTACCGAACTCACATGGACGACGTGTTGGAAGCAGTTAACTTTGCTTTAGCCGGAAAGGTCTCTCCAAGAATTCTCAGTCCAAAAAGAATCTCAGAAGCCATGGAAAAATTCAATAAAAATAATCCACAACATCAATTTCCTATAACTGTTGAAGACCTTTATAATGAAAAAGCTTCTCAGTTAATGAAAGTAGAGTATGAATCGCTCAATGATAAATTAATTTTGACACTGCGAATACCACTAATACAACCACCAAAATACAACTTGTATAGACTTCACGCCTACCCGGTTCAGCAAACCTTCGGAAATAACACTAAAGGTTCAGCCTACATTCAACCCCGATCCGACTACTTAATGATGTCTACAAACCACGAGAGCTACTCGCTGATCCAAGAAAATGAGCTTGAACGATGCCAAAGGTTGGAAAGGTCTTATATTTGCAAACCAAATTTTGTAATATATGAAACCGCCGTTCACCCTGCGTGCGAAGCCGATCTACTTGCCAACTCTGATCTCGAATCATTCCAGAGATGTGACATAAGATTAAGCAAAATCCACTACGTATATTGGAAATCCTTAAAGGAAATCAAAGGTTGGATTTACTCTATGCCACATTTGAGCTTACTTCAGGTCCAACACCCAGGAAAACCTACAGAACACGTGAAAATATCTGGTACGGGAACCTTAAGCCTGAGTTCAGAGGCCTCTATAAGAACTGGCTATGTGAACTTGATCGGATCTGCAGATTCCGATCTCGAAATCCCGCTTCAACCACAACCCACCATTGGACTTAATGTAACTCAGTTGTTTCCTGAAATAAATAACTATGAACCTCTCAGCTCGACCAACCACATAACCGACAACTCTACAAAATTATCCCTCATTGACTCATATGGATTTTTATCTTATGACTTTACTTTGGATCAAGTAAAAAGAGAATTACGAACTACTAATTCACCCAAAACACACAAACATCTACCCCCTTATCTCTTGCATGGAATAGCATTTATTTCACTAATTCTATCGGGGTACTTAACATTTTTAACTCGAAAATTAACCTACAAACTAATTTTTTGTTATACCAGGAATGAATCGTCAACATTAGAGAACGGAGTAACTTATCAGCAGTGCGCCGACATTAACGGAGACCTGGAACTTTTTGACTCCAACGAACGAAAGTTATGTGCAAAGGTCTCCTCGACAATAGACTTACCACTGACGAAGAACGAGACGCTAGTATAATCGAGATCCAACAACATAACAACTGGAGCCAAAGTTTCGAGGATTTTTGTGAACTCACATCCTTCCTGATCCACCGAAACCACTGGAAGAAGGCACAGGCTATAAGAAGACTACGGACAACCCTACGAGTACGAAACAACCTTCTTTGGGAGGATATTTCCAACGAAGAAGCATACAACATAGACCCAATCAAGGAACATCAAGCTTATCAGAAATCTTTAGGAACTTTCAAGATATTTCTTCCATCATCGTTAGACTTAACTGACCTGGACCAAGCTTGCCAAGCCAGTCATTACGGACGTTTTAAAGAAATCTTCTTGAGAGAATACTGGATAGATAATTCCTTACATCGCTGCCTCCGACACAGTTACAGAATCAGCTCATTACGAAACAGGTTCGAAAACTTAGGAAATACCTTCTTTTCCCATCTGTGAAATAATACCTCTTAAGGTATTATGGACATTGTCCTAGATATCCAAGGATTCTGGGACAATAAAGAAGAGTTTATCCCAAAAGAAATCGCTTTGGTTGCGACTACCGAAGACATTATAGGCCATTGGATAGTCGAGCAACCATTCCCATACCACAAGTTATTGCCTAAGATCCGTGAAAGAAACGATTGGGTTACTTCCAAGCATCACGGTATCCACTGGTCGGAAGGCGATACTCAGCTCCATCAAGTGCTAAAAACCATAAAAAGGTACGCAAGAAACGCACGTGCAGTCTACACCAGAGGAGCAATTAAAGCCACTTATTTACAAGAAGTACTGGGACGCGATATAATTAACCTAGAAACCCGAAAATACAATTGTCCCAAGTTCGACGCTATCCGGACATCATCAACCACTTGTACCACTCACGGACAGAAAAAGAACTATTTCTGCTCACTTACCAACGCAATTTGTCTACGGAAGTGGCTACGAGATCAACAGTTAAAAACATTTCCCTTGTAAAAACGATGTCTCATAAAATAGCCAAGCACTTTCCGAGAAATCTCTCACTCGGTTTGGACATGCCATTCGCTTACATCGTCTCATCCATAATTCTTCAAGACCATTGGCACAAACGAATGCGCATCAGAGCACTACGACGACTGCGCCGAAGTAAATCATATCAACAACACCCAAACCCAATGGACCTAGAAAACAATCTACGAACTCCAGTTAAACCTATAAAGATTGACAAGGACATCGAAACAAGTCCCTTAGAAATACACGCCGCTTGGGTTATTGCTCAAGATGAGAACCTCAAGACCCAAGTTATGAAGAACTATTGGATAGGCAAGGATCGCCTCAGGGAACAACGCAGAATACGAAGGGCCCAACAAGAATACTTTCCAGAAATAATCTATAAAGTAGATCTACTCCGGCTATTTGGAGAGATACCATGGGCAGACGTTCGGTCTAGTCTTTACCTCGAGGAAACCATATTCAGGTTGTCTAACCTGATTATGGTCAGACACTTCCATCAGCGACCTACAACCTACTGCTACCTCGACCTTATGGATGACCTATCAAAGTTCTACGAAGAGCCAGACTCACCATCCAGCTCGTATCCATGCGATCACCAGCCTTGTGCGAGGTTATACCATACATATGCTACCTCCAGCATAATAAGCCGGGGTTCATCTACGTATATGGATGACATGGCCTCCATAAGAGATAGAGTTGTATACATCGAGAATAGACGCAAGAAACAATCTCATCGACGTAAAACAGCTAAGATACGAGGTTGTAAAAGGAAAATCCGAAGGAAAAAGAATTCACGAAAGAAGTTAAAACAAAACTAACCACTAACTAAAAACACTTCGGAAAACAAGTAAACACTAACCAATTTGCCGACTCCTTCGCATGCAGAAGTAGGCAAGTAATAAATATATTCACAATACAATCACTAATCGACGGCAAACGGACTGTTAATTAACAGTACTCGCCTAATGTAAAGCACTAACCATATTCGAAAAAGAGAGAAAACAAAAAAAAATTTTTGCGTAAAATATAAAACAAAAAAAACCCATTATAAAATTCCAAAACACAAAAAAAAAAAAAAAAAAAAATATATATATATCTTAAACTAATACACATGTATAACCATACATTATCTTTTAAAATAATAACTAACACTTTCATTAACAAATTTATGCATGCTTACATGCGTGGATACTCATGCTTGTGATATCCGATCTTCGCATATCCGCAAATCATTCGAAGAACGTCGAAGCTCATAAGTATGTGTAGTTACGCACTAACCACTCTATAAAAAATATATATATCAATACATATATATATGTATATCACGAACAGTTATATAATATGCTTCGAATAAGAGATAGATGAATTTGGCCCGTTAATCATCACTCAAATACTATGTCAATAAATATGTATAAGGTGAAGGGTAAAGTAAACAAATCATATGTAGACAGAAAGACAAGGAAGAAAATGAGAAAAATATACAAAAAAAAAAACATACAAAAGATATACATAAAAGTACAAAAATATAAAAAATAAAAAACTGACAAAATTGAAAAACAAAAAAAAATTTTTAGAAAAAGAAATTATATTTCACAAAATCAACAAAAAACATAAAACACATACACAAATAAGGGTAATGGGTAGAAACATAAGGAAACTATTTATAACTCATAAATCTAATAATAAATGAATAATGCAAGGTACTAAGACAATAAATTTAGGAATAAACAATAAAATATTAAGTAATCTAAGACGAATCACGATAAGAGATCTAATTCAAAACTTGTAATACAATGTAACTATGTTTAAGTAAGACAGTAGCTAGGTATCGTAATACAATTGTTTAGTCTATAAGGCGCGTAAATTTTAAGTTAGTGTTTAAATTCATTATATTTTAATTATGTTAATTATTAGGCCATAGGAATATTAATGTATAAGTTCAGTAAATGCTAATTATAAGGCTATATATATATAAGTATGAAATTAGGTATAAATACAAATAAAAAGAAATAAAAAAAAAAGGGAAAAAAAAAACAAAACGAAAAAAAAAAAAAAAAATTTTAAACAGAAAACAAAAAAAAAAATTTTTATAAAATACAAAAAAAAAAAAAAAATATTTTTTCATTTCTCTATACATTCTTTTATTGTGCAATCTTTTTCGCATACATAATTAATAATAATCAATATATTCTTATAAATTAGGCATCTTACACAATAAGTTTTTATTTTATTTTTCGCATCAGTTTATTCTAAATATACAATATAAATTAAATGATAAATACAATTAGTTATAAGCTCAAGACTACGCAGGCGCAGAGAACTATTGGCGGCCATCATGAACATCAACGACCTAGGGCACGTTTCCCTTCACCCTCCTCCAACTTCGGAAACTCCCTAGAAGCTAGGATCTACAATACAGACACCTGAGACGATGAATTCCCGCATCTACAGGCGCTGTAGCTGATGCGACACCTATACTGCGCACGCCGTCATAATCAGCCGTAACAACAAGGCCCAACAACCAACGAAGAGATAATCAGAGGGGCCACTTAGAGTAAGCGTGCTTACTTTAACGTCCCTCATCTCCAACAAACAAAAAAACGGAAGTTCCCATTGATACAAAAGAGATGAAAAATCAACGAAGTCCCTCATCTCCAACAAACAAAAAACGGAAGTTCCCATTGATACAAAAGAGATGAAAAATCAACGAAGTCCCTCATCTTCAACAAAACAAAAAGGGGAAGTTCCCATCGAAACAAAAAGAAAAAAAAAAAACGAATTACAACCATTTAAAAAGAGAGAGAAAATTGTTAGGAAAAGGAAAGGTAACGGGATAGATATAACTAAAGAAATAATCAAAAGTAAATAAATTTAAGTTCTTTTTATTTATTTCCAAAATAACAAATTTTATCTTGTGCTACAAATTAATACATATGTTTTTTTCAAATCGGTCTATGACCCTGGCCGCAGTAAACGCAAGGCGCGGTCGGCATTCGACCAACCCTGCGCAGTTCCTCCAACACCGACTGGATCCTGGGTGGAGCACCATACATCCGGTCCTGGAAGTGCGCCGGGCATAGACAAATTAACATCTGCAACAAAAACATTATCACTAAATTAGAAATCATATTCAGAATTAAAGGAAAGAATAAATGAAAAAAGAAAAAAATTTTACTCACCGACATCACCGTATCGTGGTTGAAATGGCTCATCACCCTCCAGGGAGTACATTCTGTCAACCAACTAGCCTCCTGCGACGTCATCGGTGACAGGACCCCCACAATTGGATCCGAGAACGGGATCACGAATTGATGGCCCTCCAGAAAAGTGACTTTGAAAGGAACTCGGAACGTGGGTTGATTACCCACATATACATGAGCCCCCGATAAAGGTAACCTCAAGGGGACCGCTGGAGGCTGGGTCAGTATCGACCTCAGCACTGGAGCTGTCCCCGGCACACCGGAAACACCGCTAGAAGCAGCTGCTGGTTGGCTGGCTCTCTTCTTGCGAGGCTGCCCCTTGTCCGAACGTGGACCCCTTCGCTTCTTCTGGGGAACTGCCGGCTTCCTGCCTGGCGCCCCAAGCTCCCGTGAAACGGAAGGACCCTCCGGTTGGTTCCTCACCAGCTCCTCCAAGGATTCAGCGGGACTCTTTGTCCCCGATCCTGCGATCAGATGCGACTCAGCCGGATTCCCATTTCGAGTTGACTCATCCTCCTCAACAATTACTAAGGGTGGAGTATCGACCACCTCGTTTCGAACCGTCACCGCGGACGACGGACGTTGCTGCTAAAAACAATAATAAATAATAAAATAAATGTATATGCATGTGTATATATGTAAATATATATGTATATATATATATATATATATATATGTATATATATATATATGCGTATTAAAACTGATACTCACGATGTACTCCATAGTATCAAGCCAGTATGATTTCATGGGAGGTGGCCTATTCTGCCACTCCAAAAGTTCCGGAGTTGTTGGTACCCCAGGATGCCGAAGCCGCTTCCTCTCCGACTCACCACCCTCTTCAAATTGAGGGAACTGAAAAAAAATATATATGTCAGAAAATGAATATTTCTTTTATTTTTTCAATAGAATATATAACAAAAAAAAAGGAAGGAAAAATATTTTTCAGTAAGGACTTACCATAATCCCAAGATCATACGTCGAAGTCGATGGGTACGGATCCACGTAGCCCATCACCACCTTACTTGACCGCAACGACAAGTCCAAGGGCTCGTCCTGAGCCTCAGCCTCGTCACCGAACGCCGACTCGATCCTCTCATGCAAAACCACCTGGACGCGTGGGTCTTCACCAAGGAAGCCACCCACCAGGCGATTACCCGGAGCATCACCCTCCTCAGTCACACTAAGGTTCACCACTTCCTCCGTAATGAAGATGTCGTCATCCAACTCAATCTCTTCAATCTTGATTTGGTACATTTTTTTTAAAACTCTTTCGTCAAACCGCACAGTTTAAAAGAAAAATTGTAAGTGACGACTAGGAGATTTTCAAACAGCGAAGAAAAATACTGAGGACCAAAAAGGGACGGAAAAGTGGGATCAAAATCCAATCAACGACCAGAAAATCCACCTATTCCCCCCCATTAAGAGGGATGGATCTCGGTACCCGATCCGAGATCATTGCACTGCGACTTCCAAGAAAAGCAATAAAATTTGGAAATCATAACTAGGCGATCCCGTAATGGTAAAAGCAACAGGAATAACGGTTAGCCAGTCAAAAACCATAAAAAAAAACTATAAAAAAAAAACCTATAAAAAAAAAAAACATGAAAACAAAAAGCATTTTTATAATTAACTAAACGAAAAGTGTAATACGAGAAAAATATTAAAAATTAAAACATCTCTCGAGAAAGAACATCCAAATACCGAGAAAAGCTATAAAATTTCAAGATACAAGTCGATAGATGAGAAGGGACCAAAACGCCGAATAACCAAGGAATGTCACCTATAGATCCAATATAGAGAAAACCATATATATATATATATATATATATATATATATATATATATAATAATGTAAAATACAAAATGTAAAGTTCAAACGCAATCCATATTAATCATTTGAATTCAATTTTATTTACGCAGAATTGCATAAATTTAAGTCATCGAGGGCGATGACGACTCTAGGGGTAGAGGTGTAACGATTGATACATATGAATTGCGATTTAACTGCAATTTAGGATTTGTTTTTTATTATTATTATTGAAACTGTAGACAAAGCCACACCCAAAAATCTTTGCGTTGAGATCTTCTCAGGTACCTATGTAAGTGCATGCACGACGAGTAAGAAAACAGAGATCGACCGATATGACAATATACCTTTCTCTTTTCTTCTCCATCAAAAGGGCAGAGCCTATGCTCAAACCCAATTATGTCGTCTAGCCGTATACTCATCTTGCATCCACACTTACCTGCGTACACCTATTCACAACACATTTATAAGAGAGAATGTATGTATGTATGCGTACGGGCGTAGTACCCAAAGTATGTATAGCTGCGACTTAACGGAACACCTGCACGTGTGCACCGGACCTCTAATTGACTCAACGGTCATAAAAATTTTACGACCATCTAATTTACATATTTCGAAATCACTGCATACGTTCCCATGATATGACTAAACGGATTTACGCACTTAGCCATTCGTTTTTCTATTAGAGCACTTACTCATCCGTTGTTGTTGACAAAACGATATCATCCGATGTCCATATATGGACTTTTCTAAATTTTTAGAAAGTTATTCCCGGAATCATGTACTTACTCATCATGTTAATGAGATGGACCCAATGATTGCACCAAAAATCTATGACTTTCCCTTCAAAAACTAGAGTATATAAACTGCCGAAAATCTAACGAAGGCAGTCAATCGCTAATCAGAATTAAACTCTGCCGGATCTCGAGTCGATCAAAAAAATAATCTCTCCGAAGCTCTCCAGATTTTAATGAAGTACCGATTAGTTCTAACGGCTTAAGTCCGGTTAGTACCGCGAATCAGAGGTAAAATTTTAATCGTTGTCCACGTGACGGTCCACCGCCTAGGCAATCGGACTCCTTGGCCAAATACTTAAATTTTAGAAACTCGCAAAAATCACGGTCGATTCGACTCACCCAAATCAGGATCATCGGTCTCGTGACGGTCTATAGCCTAGGAATCCAGACTCCTAGATCGTAATCCTAAAAACAAATTTCAATATCCGCATTCGTATTCGGTAGATAGGGGAGTGTATCCGCTTGGCACCCCAGTAGCTCCGAGTCCGGATAGTGCAGTAATTCCGCTGAGGTAAAATCACGACGCCACAGTGCAGTGTTCCAGCGAATTAAATAAAACAATTTCGCGATCATAAATTCAAATCGGTGAATTGAGAGAGAGTGTGATCAGCGCAAATTTGTGAACCACCTCCAGCTGAGTGGTAAGTCAAAATATATATATATATACATATTGTTAAACCTATAACATACCCAATGTAAACCTTATTATAATTTTATACCAGAATATACAGATTCTTTTCTTTTTTTTTAATCAAATATATCTTTCTCTTATTTATACCTCTCACTCTAACATTCGTAAGTTAACGGGTACAGTAAGAGACAGACGTAAAGGAACAGGGACTTCTCGAGGGCCCATATTCACCTACCTACTTCCCTCTCGCTTTAAAATCCCTGACCTACCCTAAAGCCACGCAGGTCAACGATCGGGATTGTCTATCGTACTTCCGCTCGGTACGAAATAGACTTATTTAGTATACAAAACTTGCCAAATATTAAACATTCTCACACTAGCCACGTGACGGTCCTATTAGGCTCCTTGGTTGAGTAATAGAATAAATATTTTGGGTAGTTTTACTAAATAATTAATTAAATAAAACCCTTCGCCCGTCGCCTTCACTCTCTCCGATCGTGACAGACTCGACAATTTTGACTTTGAAAATAATTATACTGACTCTACTATTCTGATACTATAAGTGACTTTATTAACAATGTTTCTCAACGATTCTATTAACAATATTTCTTAGCTGCGTAAATTTCTTGCAGTAGCTTCTCATCGGTCTGTGATGTTTGCCAGATTAGAAAATAGTGTTTAAAAGTTTTCTAATTAATAAATAATTCTTCATTTTGATAATACCACTCAAGGACGTTGCCGTTAAGTGTATTGGTTACAACCGTAGGGGAATTCTCGAAAGAAATGTCATAGCTGCACATACGTTGTTCTATAGTTTTGATGTACTTTCGTGCATCAAATGACGACGTACGATTCCGAGAAGGAAAAGAAATATTCCACGATTTTACAAATCGACTGGTTTCGTACAGATAAGTTAAATTAAAGCCCATTGCGCTCGTATACCCAGTTGTCACGTTGTGTGTGTGATGGAACGTTGCAGGCTGCATATGTGCTGGTATCATATTAGATGGTAGTGGCTGCGTGTCCTCATACGACGGTAACGTATGAATTGGTAGTGGGACTGTTTGATGCGCGTACGGTTCCTGCGCAGATGCTTGATGTACAGCTGATGACACGCTGCTTGCTCGAGTCGATTGCATGTATGATTGCAGGGCAAGATGGCCAGCCGTAAGGGGATTTGCTGCCTGTGAGACAGTAACCGTTGAAAACAATTCTCTGGGCATCAATGTGCTAAAAATACAGCTATTTGGAAAAGTTAGATTATTTCTAGCTTGTATTGCCGTTCCCGAATGCGATGATATCGGTAACGTATTGGAAGGTCGTGAGATTGTACCCGTCAGTGACGACTCTTGGCGTGCGGGTTGCAAGGCTGCAGATTCAGTTTGTAGCTGAGCTATAGCATTTGACAAGACTGCTATTGAGCTCGCATTATTTATCTGTGCAGTTGGATGGCCAATCATATTATTTACAAAAATGTCGTTATTATTATTCACTGTGCTGTTATGTATACCTCCCGTCAGGTCTAGCAAATCATCAATGGCACTAGTCGTAGGAATCACTGAACTTGACGCTGAATTAGGCGGGAATTGAAGTAAATTGTGACCAATATTATTATAATTATTACTAGTAACTGCTGGAAGTGGTCTTGGAATCGGTGTCCTCGGCAACATGATGCACGGAAAAAAATGTTGGTTCAAAACCTACTAATTTTTATTATGCTGTCGACGAAACTTGAAACAGGAAGGGAAGCATCCGAAAAATTATTATGCTCTTATAAAAAATTATTATGCCGCATCACAATTATGAAAATTTATGGAAGTAATTTTTATTAAATCTTATCGATAAGTGTCTCGCGCGTAGTAAGTATTATGATACAGCATAATAATTTTTCATATAAGCATAATAATTTTTTGGATGCTTCCCTTCCTGTTTCAAGTTTCGTCGACAGCATAATAAAAATTAGTAGGTTTTGAACCAACATTTTTCTCCGTGTGTGATGACTAATTAAGCTATTAAGATTACTGATAATTACAAAAATTTTATTCTTATTATAATTTTAATCTTTGACTAAATTTTTGCAGAAAAATAATTTATTTAAAATTATCCGATTACTATTAATAAATCTTCGAGTTGATAAATTATTTTATTTTAATTAATAAACTCCTGATGACTAATAAATTTTTATTTATTACTGCAAAGATTTTATTCGTAGTTTGTTTAAGTACTTAATTTATTTTGTCGAGCAAAAGATATTTTATTCCAAATCGGAAACGAGTATAATAATCTTTTGTGTTACAAATTAAGTTATTTACTGGACTTAGAAAATATACGAATAAATTTTTATTTTAAAATTTTAAGTGTTCATTTTGCGTTGTTATTATCAAGTAAACTGTAAGGTAAATAAACACTAACGTCTCATATTATGACGCGTGTAGCTAGTATACGCTCAAGGTCACAGAACAACGAAATTTCTATAAGAACGAACCGGCACACAAAATTACAATGACAAATATTATTTGATATAATTTATGATAAATAAAAGAAATTGAGATATTAATTATTTTGTGAAATTAGATGCTGGTGATGAATGATAAAATGAAATGAAATAATGAATGTAGAAAAGTATATTTTTTCTGATACTGGTAAGAAAATTTTTTAAAATTATTACTGGAAATTTTTATAAAATTTTTACTGTAAAGCCGTGAGCAAAATTAATAAAGACTTTTCGTTGCCCGTTTGAACTACTGCAAAGTCCCTGTTCGAGCGCCAGTTGAGACAAATCGCTTTTCGTCTTCGCGATTTTTACCAGCAGCCACCAGAATTCGCGGGTTGAACCCTGGCTTAGGCTGGCCTCTAACAAATTTTATTTTACTTGGAAAGAGCAGTGGGCTGGGGTTCTTGCAAAGCAAAGACCCGCACTTATTCAAACTCGGCAACGTATGAGAAAACTTATCAACTTACCTCACGGCTTATAAAATTATAGAATATTCTTATTGATGGTCAAATTACTATTTGTAACTTAATTAATATTTAATTTATCAGACTATTCGATAAGCTTACCAGTAAAATAGGAAATAAATAGGATGAACAGATAAAAGATACAGTGAATGATTAACAAGTGCAATGATTGTTTATTGCCAATTATAATAATAAAAATTACTTACAAGAAAGTGCAAGCACTGGATGTAATGTAGACAGATGCGTGGCACAGTATAATTTTATATTGTGATTATATCGCCGGTAACGTACAGTAATATCTAATTGAACTAACTTTGTTTATAATAATCAGTAAACTTGGACAGTAAAGTATATCGCAAGAGAATTGCCAGTAATACAACTATAACGCAAGTTAATTTCCCGATTTACAAAGTAGTTATCCGTATTAACAAAGTCGCAAATAAATTGCTAGTATATGATAGTAAAACTAAATTATACGTCTTATCGCTAATTGATCCAGGATCGAAGTAAAGTTCAATCACCGTAGGGTCTTAGGGCTGAGTTTTTGGGCTTGCTCCCCACTTCCCCTCACGGTCATGCGTTGAGGTGATAATTAGTCATGAGACCATGGCACTATAACTCTAGCTTTAGGTAGTTTCAGACGGCAACGAGACGGGGAAAAATGGGAACCGCAAGGCTGAGGGAGAAGATGACAATGCACATTGTCTCAATATATAGTTATAATTTTCATTGAATAATAACGAGCAACCTGCAGTGATGTGATTGCTTAAATATCACTACTAAATTAAGAAATTAGAATAGAAAAAAAAGATTTCTTGGCGCAATAAATTTTTTCTTGCACCTAGAAATTTTATGCATTATGAATTAAATACATACATTTTCTTGGGGTGAGAAATCATTTTTTGGGTGAGAAATAGTTTTTTGTGCTAAGTAGTTTCTTCTAGTTTTAAATCAATTTTTGTTTTTAATTTTCAATGCAAAAAATTTCGTGAGGTAAGTTAAAATTATCATTAAGCCAGTAAGGATTTTTCGCGTCAAGGAATTCGTTTTCTTCTGTGTACACTCTTTTGGCTTTGAGAAGCTTCCTAAAACCAAAAGAGAGTTTAAAAATATTTCATTTTGGAATTAGTAACGTGATATAAATAATATAGCTATATATTCAGTGAAATTCGTCATATTTAGTGACAGAATAATTAAATTATTGAATTACTTAAAGAAAATATATACGATCGTCTTTTTTCTCGCGTAATTTAAATGTAATTCGAGTGATATAAATAAATCTATTTATCTCATTACTTGGCAATAAAAAATGAGTTTAAACTACGAAAAGGCACAAATGCAAGCAAAGACCTTGCTCACGATACCAAATTCGATGACATTAACTAATTCTATCTTATATATATGGCGGGAATTAAATTTTTCTCATTCTCTTAATAATATAGTTTATTACCATCCATTATAATAATAAGCGGGTCGACTACTGGTACGACTTGAGCTGGCACGACAGGAGCAGGTACGACTGGAGCAGGCACGACAGGAGCTGGTACGACTGGAGCTGGCATAACAGGAGCTGGTACGACTTGAGCAGGTACGACTGGAGCCGGCACGACAGGAGCTGGCCCGACAGGAGCTGGTACGACTGGAGCTGGCACGACAGGAGCTGGTACGATAGGAGCTGGCATGACTACAGGATTTAGTCTTTTCACTCTACCACGCGGCCTACCACGAGGTTGGTGGACGTCAGGTTGACGAACAACATCGGGCAATGGTTCATTGGCTGCTAATGGTCGTTGCAAATTTGCCCCTCCACCTCTTCTCGCTCCTCGATGACGACGACGTCGTGGTTCTCGAAGAGGTGGCAAAGGGTTTTCCACAACCGCACCTGCATCGACAGGGTCCTCCAAATCTTGCAATAATGGCATTTCATCATCAGAGCCGAAATCTTCATCTATAAAATTATAAAATTAGCTACCTTGTGAATTTTCTTTGTGAAACTCATATCAATATTAAACTTCTAAAAACCATTAAGCCGTAAGTTAGCGTCCTGGATAACCACTTGGACTCTCTGCAGCCCAACTGCATGGAGAAATTCCGCGACTGTGAACCAAAGACATGCAAATTTTATGAAATTTTATAACATTACTTGTACTCACTTGAAATCTTACAAAATTGCATGTATAACTTCATAAAATTAGGATTTAGTTGCATCATTACCTTCCACTATCGAGAGAGTTCTGAAAATTTATAATGTGACTATCGACGGCAGCTTGATACGCACGACGTTCAGCGCTCAAGTCATGGCCTTGGTCCAACCAGTGCCATTTTAAATCTTCATCTCGAATAATCAATGACAATTTTTCTAAAACAAGTGAGTTGGTGTATTAATTTTATTTTTTTTATACTATATGGGAGGCATTGTAGCTCCGAAATATGTAGCTCCGATTCTCGTTTATATTTCCGATGTTATTGGCAACTCAAATTTTTATAAAATTTGCAACTCCGAATCAGATCTAATTTCAAACTCCGATTTCAAATTTTTAATAAATATTAACTAAATCAAAGTTACAAATTTAGAAAGTAGGTTAAGTTGGCATGGGATGCTTCGTATTTATTTAACGTTATTTTGTTTTACTTACCAAGAAATAAGAATAAATCCAAATGACCACCCCCAAGTCTGCCCACCAGCTGTCGATTGAACGCCTCAGCAACATTATTGGTTCTGATGACTGAATTTCTGGTCGAAACTCTTTTTGCTTGTGGTAGCCAATAACTTTCAATGTAGCTAACAAAAAAAGTAATTCGTGGGTACTCTCGCTCAAAACGACGAGCTTGGCTTCTTACTTCATCAAATGCCTCTCGGAAACGTTCAGCTGGAACCAACGGAAGGACCCATGTAAGGTACAGTACAACCCCTCTGCAGCTGCATTCAGATGTAATCTGCGCCACCTCCTTGTAACAGCCTATAATATATGCATATATTATAATAAACGTAAATGCTACACATCGATGTTCACATCTACATTAACTTTTGTAAATAATTAATTAGTTATATATATATAATATATATAT
Organism: Microplitis mediator; assembly: GCF_029852145.1. NCBI lineage: Eukaryota > Metazoa > Arthropoda > Insecta > Hymenoptera > Braconidae > Microplitis > Microplitis mediator. The sequence continues at coordinate 7,173,973 of NC_079974.1, read as the reverse complement.
ACACGTGAATAAAATTATAATTGTGTCAATACAATATAAAAATCATAGTTACATGAGTAAAGTGGAACCAACAACCCCGAAAAACGACCCACGGCATTACATTCCGAATTGCTTGAACGGAAGCCTTCTCAAAATCTCCAGATACAAATCGTAAAGTATTTCTAATCTCCAGTGCACGATCAATCACGAACTCCCAAATTCTCTCATATATAGCCGTGGTTCTTCGTTCGCGAAGGATGAATAGCGCAGGAAGTCCCTAAGTGTAATTAAAAAAAAATTATGTAAAAATCATACGAGAGATAACTTCATTTGTATATTTACCAGGTCTAGTCGTCGACAGTGAATTATTAGGAGCTGCGTGAAACGAGGTTAATTAGGAACGGCCTAAATAAATTAAAAATTATTGTTCTATCTTATATAATTATATAGATAATTATTAGAAAAAGCATCAACAGTAAATTAAAATCTGTAATCATATTATTTAAGTAAATTTTACATAAAATATTATAAAATACCATAGCCCAAATGTTTCTAGTAATAATTTGATAGAGGTACATGTAATTAACTTAACACCTTGATCTCGACATTGACCCCGCAGAAATACATGCTAATACTCTTTTTTTAAAAATGATTATTATTTTAAAAAAATAATATATCGCATTGTCAATTTTTAATTTTAAGATTAAAAGAAGTGAAATATTTATTTTAAAAAAATCTAGATATCAATTGCTAGCAACATGCTTTCAAGGTAAGTCCTGCATTTTTAAAGCCGCAGTAATACCCACTCTTACCCTAGTGCGAGGTACAATGAACTTCGTATCAATCCATCACTTTGATCATTGGATTAGAAACGTTTTTTTTTTTCTAACCAAGGCGAGGAGCTGGGTCGGAGAATCGCAACGTTTTAGGAAATTCACGTCCTAAGAATATATACGAGATAGTAAGATTAATTTTACCCATGGGGCAATTATTAATTTTATAAGATAATCCCAGAAATTCCTACGAAATCTACTGAAAAAACTGTAAATATACTAGTAAAATTTTTCAATGATGATTAATATTAATTTTTGATTTTTTTAATATTAGAAAACAAATAAAAAAAAAACAATAAAGTACAGTTAGAAAAATGAAAAGTACTGGCATGTTGAAACATAAGAAGGAAAATAAAAAAAATGCACACACCAAATAACAGAAGAAAGTACAAAACATAAAAGCGTTTTAAGTATAGTGCTTGCGATATTGTTGTATCACAGGCTGTGTTTGGTTGTGTTGACGCTGTGTCGGCTAACTTCATTGTCATTTAAATTTACAAATACTAAGTAAAAAATAAAGATTTTATCCTTAATATTTATAATTTATACTAAATACAAATTATTCGGTTTCTTATATTTACTGTTATAGATTAATTAATGAATTCAATGCATGTAATTATTGCCTTTCTTTATAAAATTAAAAAATGAAGTAATTATCGTATTTACAAATTTTATTTTTAGAGTGTTTATTTTAATACAATTCACTTTTTCATAGAATCCTATAGACTGTATTGGTTTCTATGCGGTTTTTTTTTGCATTTGAGTAGATTCTATGGGAATTTTTTGATAGCGGAATGATTGTGAGAGTGCTAAATTCCGAATAAATTATACCCATCAATGTAAATAAGTCAACTAAGAATAAGCAAAAACTGTAAAAAATGGAAGTTGTACAGCATATATGCAAATAAAGATTAGATTCATTTGAATGAGTAAAACTTGCATTCACAAAGTAAGTAATAGTATATTACACACCTAGGGAAGTAAAGTAAGAAATGTCTCAGATCACATGTAATTGTTGGCCGAGGCGAAGCCGAGGTCAACAAACATGTGATCTGAGGCTTTCTTATTTACTTCCCGAGGAGTGTATACTATTTTTCTCCTCGACGGAGGCGGGAAGCGGCAACTTCGTTTTGCACAGCGGGACGAAAGTTGACGCTTTCCGCCCGGAGGTGAGAAAAAACACTTTGATTTGCAGTGTAAATACTCAAAACTTTGAGGACAAGTATAAGTGAATTCGGCTACTCAATTACCCTAATATCATAAAATACGATTGGAAATTTGTATAATATCTTCGAATTTTATGTTAATTGATCTAATTTTTTATTCGAAATCGGACTTGACAATTTATTAAATTTTTTCGAAAAACAATAAATATGGAACTGGTTCCAACGAAAATTGGATTCATTAATCATTTTAGAAATTTTTTATACAAATTCTACAAATATTATTTAATAGTGGCAAAGTAAAGAAGAAAATAACGATTATAAAATTTTTAAAAAAGACAAATGTATCTTTGCTTATTAATTTCCTACATAAATAATATTTAAAAATAATCAAATAATAATAAAAATTATTATTATAATCATTATTATAGTAATTATTGTTATTATCATTGTTATAATTAATTCTAAATCTCGTAACCTGTTCCGTTTATACGAAAGTGTCCCCACACGTTGACCTCTTAGTCCGATCATCGCTGAAAAATAGAACAAATCGTTAGATTCTGAAATATAAACAAACATTTGTGTGAAAAAACAAAATCGTCAAATGTGAGTTTAAACCAAAAGTAAAACGGGAAAAAATTTTTTGGTAAAATTTTATACAATTTTTATCTTGTGAACTCAGATAAAAATTTATGTAATTTTATCAAATTTTATATGATTTCATTAAATTTTATTTGAATCCAAAAAGTAAAAATTTATGTAATTTTATCAAATTTTATGTAATTTCATTAGTTTTATTTAAATCCAAAAAGTAAAAATTTATGTTATTTTAACAAATTTGATATAATTTCATTAAATTTAATTTGAATCCAAAAATTAAAAATTTTACGAAATTTTATAAAATATTATCAAATTTTTTATTATTTTATGAGGTTTTATAAAATTTGTTAAAATTACTAGGAAATTTTTCATTATTTTATAGAATTTTATAAGGCTAAAATTTCATAATTTTACTGTGAATATAACATCTTATGTATGAAATTGAACGAAATTTTATAAAAACATTTTGTCCGAGAGAGATTATTATTTCGATGAGATGAACTATAATTTTTTTATTAAAAAAACAAAAATGTAATCATGGAGAACAGCATTGTTCAAAATTTTATTATATTTCAAGCAATAAAAAATTATTAAATATTTCAAATCATGACTTAAAATTCATATTTAAAAATTCTATTATTAATGAAAAATTTGAAGTAATGGTAAAATAATTATATCTACTTTCATAAATTTTAATAGTTAAAATAATTACAGGGTTAGTAACATTTCCATTTGATTAACAACGCTTACAAAATATTTAAGTTGTACTTTCATATTTAATGGATATACAGTGAGACCTCATTATAAGACTATAAGTTTCTCCTTCGAATTATCATGAAACCTCGTTTATAAAAAAAACAGCAATGTAGTTTCATAGCGAAGTCTGACTGTGTATGCAATATCCAATATTAAAAGGAATCATTAAAGTCTTTACTTCAATCAGTATAATCTAGCTTAAATTAGAACAAAGAAACGGTTATTAAAAATGAAACTTGATCTATTTTTTCAAATAATAATTTATTTTTCTTACCGGATTTTATTGTTGCTGCTGACTGTTCTTTGTTACAAGGAATAAGTGCTGAAGCTAAGACCCGAACTAATGGCTTGTAGCTATCATAATGTAGCCTTTGAGCGAATTCTCTGCTACGACTGACTGTCAAGAGATTCTTGAGCGTAACAGACTACCAGTAAAGGTCAGTGATTTCTCCACCGTAACAAAGAGGAAGTAAACGCGGGAAGCGTTAGCAACATCGGGCCCAGTAACCGAATACAGGCTTGGTCAGACTGTCAGCGTCAGATGTTTTGAGGTTATCAATATTGCTAGAACTTACAGCGTAATTACAGCAGTAAATACTCCTGGTAAGTACCATTAAAATCATTTTCTAAACATTAAACAGCCTTTTGTTACAGAATATTTGTCTCAATTGTTATGCCGTTGATTAAATTTAAATTTTATACACAATTTTTTACGTACAATGAAGCAAAAATTCATTTCGAATTAAAATTTCCGAATTTTTCTGGACCGAAAAAATATTTACGCATTTACAGAAACATCGATGTTTTAAATTCATAAAGTCGAAATTTGAAAATGATACTGAAGTTTGCAAATATCTGACAATTTTTCGGATTGTTTTTTTCAACAAATAAATTATTTTAAAAAATTACTAACGTGTTTATTGAGACAAATAGAAAAACTTTGTGAAAATTTTCTTAATCTTTTTTTTTATGATAATTTATCTGTTTTGAAAAATTCGAAGTTTCTAGACATCTGCTAATTCAGTTTCATAAATTAAACGTAAATATTCTATTAAATCGAATTTCTATTTCCAAGAAAAAAACTTTCCATTGTCCTGTTTTTTAACTGCGTAGTAGAATGATTATTTTTAGATGATGACTCATCCAATTCCAAGAAAAAAACTTTCCATTGTTATTTTAACTGCGTAGTAGAATGTTTATTTTTAGACGATGACTCACTCGATTCTATTTTTAGATCATGACTCATCAGTTAAATATTTAACTGCGTAGTAGATGACGTCAAACTTTCTGTCGCGCCATCTAGATTTTAGGTTATGTTGATACAATCTAGGAATTTTTTTGCTAAGAGTTTAAAGGATTTCGTTTTATAAGGTTGGTACTTTGTTATTTTCTAGGGAATTTTTCGCCAGTTTCTATGAAATTTTATTTCTTAAGGTTGGTACTCATGAGTGCCAGAACTTTCTACTGCGCAGTTGATGAGTCGCTCCCCACCTATAAAAGCACCGCGCGAGAGCATACTTCACAAGAAGAAGTAAGAGTTCTCCCAGGGGGAACAGTAGTGAATGAAGATCTGAAACTTGTAGCATCGAAGTATCTTATGAGTACCAACATTTCCTGAAATTAGGAGCCCGATACCTTTCTGGGGCCGATTCGTCCCCATTATTCTTATCGTCCCATGGCCTTTGTTAAATCTATAACAATATTTTTTATAAAATAAATATATGTATCTAATAATAATAATAGTTTTAAATATGTTAAACCCTTAACAATGTCTGTATAAAATAAATGTTTCCATGAAATAAATATAAATGGTTCATAAAATAAACGCATGGGATTTTGTTATAATTCGATAACATCACTACTTTCGCTTTCATATAAACCGTTCAAGATTTCTTCTACATCATCGTCATCTGAATCGATAACCGGTTCAAAATTTTCTTCCGTTCGAATTAAATTGATAATGGGTCTGAAATTTTCTTCTGATTGATTTGAATCGATTTTCCCATTGCTGTATTTAGCTGCTGTTGTTCAACTTTTATTTCGGGAAATATAATTTCTATTAATAATCCGGTGAATGTGTATTTTTCAATGCTTGGGTTCATTATCTTCACAGAGGCCCAACCACCAATACAACTTTTCATTATTTATTTTTAAGATTGATGGAATATCAGTGACAGTTACTACAGCATTTTGAATATTTTCTTCTTCATTAAAATATCTCATTAACTTTTCTCCCACATCATCAACAATGTCACTGATTGTTTTTGTAGAATAGCATTTGGTAGACTTGGTAAACACTTTACCAAGCTTTTGGTAGAATAGCATCATATTGTAAGATTTGAACTGCACCCAACCGTTCGAAATTTACTTCATTATAAAATCCAATATCATTAAACATGTGAGATCTTTGTAATCGGTTCAATTTGATTGTTAGCTATCGTCGTACATGGGGGAATTGGTTTTCAATTTCAAACTCAGAGGAACATCTCTATGAAGAGATTTCCTGAAAACACAAATGATTTAGGATTCAATTTGTCATCTCCAACTCACTGAAACCACCAGCATAACAAATCTGGTATAATCTCGATTTTCGTTTGAATATTATCCATTTCAAATGTGTAAACGCTGATAACTTCATTTTTCTTTTTTATGTTTTCTAAATGCATAGTGATTCCATCAATTATCTGGTGATGAGTGAAGTTAAGGAACCATTCTTCAGGTATGATAATTTCATGACTTAATATATTACCCATAACGATGATGTTACTTAGAAAATAAAAACTATTTCTGACTGGAACGCTTTAGGAAATTTAATGTCTACAAAAAAAAATTAAATGTATTAATCTATATGGTTATTTTTAGCAATGGAAACCTTATTGTTGTTGTTTTCAATATTATGAATTTTTTTTATGCAGTATCCTGCAAACATCGAATAATTATTAATTATAGGATGGACATACATCAATATCATTTCAACTTACTTATTTTCATAATTGTTATTTTGTATAAAACAATAAAAATACGATGTTTGTGTGTATGTAAGTGTGTGTGTGTATATGTGTATATGGGGTATTCCATACCAAATCGGCCACTTTTTGAGGTCACCCCCTCCGATATTTTTGAAGAATTTATATGTTTTGGAGGCTGATAAAAAACGCTCTCATGAATTTTTTCAAATTTTTTTGACTACTCGTTTCCGAGATACCGATTTTTTTCAAAATACGAGGTTTCTTTTTTGAAACGGTTATAACTTTGCGAAAAGTACACCAATCGGATCGTTTTTTTTTTTTTAATTTTCTTTTTTGAATGTTTTTTCAAGAAGAAAACACGTTTTCATTCTTAATCAATTCCTTCATTGTTTATTTCAAGTTTGAAGCAAAAAAAATGTTTTTTGGAAATGTATGCCCCCTCCGATTTTTTTGAAAAAATTCTCAAAAAAACTTGGATAAATTTGGAAAATTTTGAGACCAATCCGAACTTGGACAAACAATTCGTTCTATTTTTTTTCTTAATTCGAAAAAAGTTTTTTTCCCTAAATATTGTTTTATGACTTAATTTGACCAATGAACATTCTCAGATCGGTCTATTTAGATGCTATGATTTTTTTCTAAATACTGTGCCGTTCGGAGTATACTATTTTTGGAAGTTTTTCTACTCATTTAATAAATAAATTTTAAAAATCGACTAAGAACTACTTATGAGTTATCTTTATGACCTAGGAGAAATGGTACGTGGCCTAATTGGGACGATAGCCAATAAGGAACAAAAAATACCCAGGAAAGGATAGTAAATGAAATTGATCCGAATTTAAACCCCAAAGTAATAAACGAAGTTTATTTTTTTTGACGCTTAAACAATTTGTGAATTTCAAATTCAGTTGAATTTGAGTATTGTTCTACAAGTAAACTTCCATCTTCATTTGGTATCACGAAATAAAGTTTAATAGAACAGCAATTACAAAAGGAACTCAAAAACTTCATTGTATGATACAAATTGACAATTGGAGTGTTTAAACTATCAAAACTTGAAACAATGGATAAGTGTTATATTGGTCAGTCACGCCACGAAGCGGATAAATTGAGTAACAGAGTAGCCCGAGCGTGACTTTTGAAGCAAATTCAAACAATATAAGAACGATAGCGCTTTTGAGGGTAAAATGTTTACTTGAGACGTTACTCAAATGGTTACTGACAGCAGCTATATCTATGTACAGAGAATATTAATAATTCACTTGTCTATAAGATATGAATAATTCGATAGATATGTAAGAAATTATCAGCAAATATTATATTCAACAACGCAATTTTGGCAATATTAAAAAATTCATAACTTGAATACAAGCTCGATTCCCTAGCCCCGATTTTCAGGGCTTTTTAGGAACATAATAAAGGAACTTTCCTGAAAGTTTGAAGGAAATCGAAGTTCCGAGAAAAAAGTTCAAGCCATCTGAAAACTGCAATTTTTTAAAATTTGATTGGTTTCAGATGGCTATAACTTTATTTAATAGAAGCAATGAAGTAAAAATTGCATAGATTCTACTAAAGTATACCCCAATAGAAGACATTAGCTGCTGGTCGATCCTCAACTTCGAACACTGTACGTATACTAGTGTTTTACAAATAGGTAAAATTTAACCAAAACAGTTCGTTAGTTAGAGGCTGTCAGCTAAGCCCTATTTGAGTTTAGACCAAATACTTATTTTTTTCTTAAAAGTAGAGAGTCTACTGAGAAAAATGCCGTTGGGCAGGAGTCTTTAAGTTATATAGAAGCTGAGATACAAATATTCGAAAATCAGTGAAAAATCGACTTTTTTAAAAATTCAAAAAATTCTCCAGCGGCCAGATTTGATTGTATCGGGTCCAAATTTTCAGAATCATCTTTTTTTAAGGTGTACTTTTGAGGAAAAAATCGGCATCAAAATCGTTGACCTGAGTGCGCACACTTTCGTCGAGAATTAATGGATCTGCCCATGTGTGTATGTATGTATGTGTGTGTGTGTGTGTGAACAAATATATGTATTATTTAGATATCTATGCACAAATATTATTTTCTCGTAATGAACTACATTGACGAAGACTCGTTTTTACTAAAGAGGATTAATTAATTTTCAACTTCTTCCTAACAACAATTAAGGTATTTTATAAATTTAGGGGTTATTTCTGTAGGACTCATTTTAAAAAATCGAGTTTTCATCAGATGTCGACGTTTTGAGGTCCTAGAAAGTTATTCTGACATTTTCAGAGGCGTGTGTGTGTGTGTGTGTGTGTGTGTGTGTGTGTGTGTGTGTGTGTGTGTGTGTGTGTGTGTGTGTGTGTGTGTGTGTGTGTGTGTGTGTGTGTGTGTGTGTGTGTGTGTGTGTATGATTATATAAATGAAAAAGGACTGTTTTTCAATAAATATTATAGTTTTATTCATAATTATTGTTAGCTTGAGATTTAAGTTGAGAGATTTCTTATCATCTTTTGTCTATATTTTCTTTGTCTAGCGTAGACAACCAATGAGAATGCATAAGGCCTAAAAACTTGAGACCTGATTGGTCCATTGCTCTATAACATAGTTGTTACCGGCAAGTTATAACGTAAAAATGACAGTAAATATTTGTTGATGCACATTATACTAAAAATATAATTAAATACACGTCCTCATGCGAAATTGAGCATTATTTCAAAGAATCAATCAATCACATACCAAATAGAAATTGATTGTTATTTACGCGCGGGAAAGGTTATATCTACCAAGGTGACCTCTACTGAGATAACTAATATCACACATCAATACTCGTGATCGATAATGGCGGTAAAATTTTTAAATTTAAATAAATTAAACTTATGACAGTAAAGATTTTAAATTCAAAAATTACATTTACCTGATAAATTTTTTTTCTTCAAATCAATTCAAAAATTTCTTTTCAAACTTCATAATACAACTTATGATTTTTTAAATAAATATATATATATATATATATATATATATATATATATATATATATACATACATATATATATATATGTTCAGTCACGAGCTTAATCATTTTGAAAAGCTTCGTGTACTTTCGCTACGTACGGGAGCAGCCGAACTCGCTACTGACTTGAATGTCAGAATAGTGCCGGGTCACTCGCTATCTGGGCCCGACACCTGCAATTTCTTGCTCATGACCGTGTCAAAATGGCATGAGAACCCGCTACCAGCCGGCCAATCAGAGAAATTGGCGGCTAACTATTTCCTGTTGGCGCGCTTTTAAGCCAATGGGAAAATTCGTTACTGCAGCCATGCTGCCACGTCACCACCGAGTAGCCAAGAAGGAAGAAGACGACGTCTCTTTTTCCAATCTACATCGATCAGTACAAACTCAGCTATTCATCCAACCGCTTCGCTCAAAATAGTATATCTCTAGTGTGATATAAGTCTGAACCGCTCCGCTAAATCTCTGCTTAAATATTCTCAATAATTAGCTAGTATATCAAGACTACTAATTATTGAGTATATATTGAATTGTTGCTCGCGTCTTATTAATTATAAATTAATTATCGCGTTATTAACCGCTACCGACCACGTGTCGAATCTATACGCGTATTCTTTTACAGTCGCATTCGCTATCGCGTATCTTGAAGTTACATTCGCTATTTTTCTCATAGTTTTAGTGTACATATTGTTTAATAAAGATCTATTCTATTATCTGTAATTTTGTGTTAATTGTTAGTTATTGAATTAACCACACCTACACCAGAATCCCACAGAGCATTCGCTCATCTTACAATATATATATCTTGATTAATTACTTTTTATGGAAAACTTAATTTTATAAATTATAATTAACTTAGTCTATTAATTTATTATAGGTTAAAAATAAAAAAATTCAAAAATTAATATTTTATATTAAAATTTTTTTATTAAATATTGATAAATCAATCTTATAACATTTTAACATTCTCAAGTATACATAAATAATCATTATTATTCTTTAATTGATCATGATATTTAAGGAAATTCATCTAAATCAATTACAATTTTCATATGTTCAATTATATCGTTTATCCATAACTTTTGTTTCACAAACTTAAAACTAATTTTCCAAAAAACTTAGAAATAATATTTACATTTTTATTTACAACTATTTACATTAGTGTTCTTTTTTTTTTTTTTTAATTTACAACTATTCACATTAGTTTTCTTTTTTAATTTACAACTAATTACATAAGTTCTTTTTTTTTAATTTACAACTAATTACATAAGTTTTCTTTTTTTAATTATTATTTTATCATCATCATCATCATCATCATCATCATCATCATCATCATCTACAATTCTTTTATAGCCCCATGGTAGGGTGTCATGGCTGCCGTCAATGAGCTGGCGCTCATCATCAGCCCAGCTCAATGCAATTTTATTTTGTGCGATTGTCCTAACATCGTGTTTGTTTGATTTTATTAAATATTGTTTTTTTGTTAATGTAACATGATTATCTAAACATTGCATAAAATCATCAAACGTGATTGTTCTCAGCGTAGGACCCTTGACTCCCTTTGCTCGCTTTTTGTTCTTAAATGTCTTGAATGCATATAATTTAGCCCTGAGTCCAGTTAATTCAGTCATGATTTCACCATTATTCTCATCCTTCATCAGACCCAGGACTTTTTTATTAGCTAATGGTATATTATAAACATTATCTGTGGGGTAGTCAGAGGTGACGAACTTGGAGATATCACGTTTGATGATCTCATAGATATCTGGCACAGTAAAATGATAGATGAGACTGTCTGTGTCAGTATACATTAACTTAGACTCATCATTTTTAAAGTTCTTTTTTACATAATTGTAGTGAAAATCATATATAAATGTTTTAGACAAATATAAAATGCAAAAGCCTACATAAATAGGCTTATTGAAACAGACTTTAACTTTTTTCATCTCAATAATTACCATATCTTTATCAAACATGGTAAGACTATGGAAATTTGGCTTACATATCAATTCTTTGACGCCATATCTACCATCCCATTCGATTTTTAATTGTACATCTTTATGCTTTCTTACATTTTCCATAGTCTTACCAAATACAGCGTTATTCATTAGTTTATAAAAATTTTTTTCGAACTCATTCTTTGATAATTTTCTACAGTCAGTATTTTTATCAATATAAGTTTTGAGCCAAGGTGATTGTTTGAACTTTAGTACTCTGTGGGCTTTTGTTAATTTTAATCCTAATTCTAGACATTGTTGCAAATTTTTGTAATGTATAATATAATTTTTTTTATCGTACAAAGTTGTCGATAATTTTGAGTGTTTGGATCCTGGTGGAACAAAGTGCTCAGGACACAAGGGCAAGTCCTTGTGAAGTCCATGTAACTCCTCAGGATACTGTAAATCTACTTCTAATATATATCCTATATCATCATTATCACTTGAAAATTTATTTACATCATCATCTATATTTTCCACCCACTCAAATGAACCTGTTGGCAGTGACATACTCATTGCTGCGCCGTATAAATTATTTACATCATAATACCTTAAATATGATTCAGCTTTGCTTGGATCAAAGTCCTCACCCATGTACCGATAATTAGCAGCAGCATATCGGTTTGTACACTGTGATACCCCACCCCTGATTCCTTTTCAATAAAAAAAAATTCCATTTCAGGATCAGTTAAAAGCTGAAGTTCCACACCAGTATATTTCAACATAGCATCATTAGACAGACCGGGAGCAGTATAGTAATGTAACGGATCTAAGCTGTAAGTTTCAAAGCAGCTACGTCTAAAACTTTCAAAGACATCTGCTAGAAGAAGTACATCAGTTTTAAGATATAAATCCGAGTACTCTCCTAGTGTGTTGATGTTAAATTTATTCCAGACTAGCTGAGCAAAAAAATAATCGTCATCAGAAACACTTTCATTTGTTCCTTTTGAGAAAAATGATACTTGATCAGGCAATTGTTTGTCATTAAGTTTATCAATGCTGGAAATATATTCATAAGGAAATATACCTTTGCGTGTAACTAATTTAAATTCATCTGGGTCGGGATAGTGATGTTTCGTTATAAGCTTTTCATCATCACCAAGATTTGAAGCTAATTTTTCAAGGCTTGATGCCATAAATCTGAATGAGTCTATGAAACGTAATTTCACTGAAGTATTTTCAATTGATTTAGTAAAAAATATATTTTTCTTTATTAATTGGTAGCAGAGTTACATCACTTTTAATTAATATAGCTAAACTTTTAATTAAAAAATGTGAATCATAACCGGATAAATTGTGAAAGACTATGGGAATAACGTGAGACTTCGGATAATTGACATTACAAGATATATGAGCTGGACCGCGATAATTACCAGTGAAATGACAGTGATCGTAACACTTATCGGTATTTGTAGTGATCGTTTTTTCACAAATATAACAAACAGTTGCCTGGTCATGTGTCTCTTGCTGCTGTTTGGTGAGTAGTTTCATCGGTATAGGATTTTTTAAATATCTTTCGTATTCAATAGCTAATTTTCCCAACTTTAAAATAAACCACCCGATACATAATTTTGAACGATTTAATTCGAATTTAGATAATTTATTATCATAACTGCAATGCTGATAGAATGCTACACTGTGTGGAACATGCTTCTGAGTTTGATCATCTCCTGGGGTTTTTTCTAGTGTACATTCCAAGTCTGCATACACAACAAAAGGTACAGTGTCTTTATATTGATAGTTTTTGAATTTTTAAATTTGATCTTTTTCTTTTGGGGATGTCATATGGACTTTATTCATTTTAAAACAGTCAGCTTTGTGATTTTCATATGAATAAACATATTTAAAATGATTCAAGCATCGATCACAAAAAAATAATTTGCTGTTTGACTTGGAAATTTGAGATTTAACTAGTCGAGAAAGATCTTTGATTAAAGCAAAGTGAAATTTAGGTTGAAAATTTTTTATATAAAAATCAGATGTATTTAATTTAATATTTTGCTGGACCATTAAGAGATGAATCACCTTTTTATCGGACTTTATGAGTTTACTTAAGTATAATGGAATTATTGTACTTTTTTCGGATTTTTTATTACAAAATTCTGACTCATTCCCGTAGACATTGATTGGTAAATCATTTAATTTTTCAAATTTTGAGATATCATTTAAAGTGATTGGAAAATTTGATTCACTGAAATAATAGATCGGAATAAATAGTTTCGGAAAGAATAGACCTGGAAATAATAGACCCGGAAAAAATAGTCTTCCAAAAAAATAGACCTGGAAAAAATAAAAGGCCCTAGGGGTATAAGCGTGGTGAATTTGCCCCCGAAAGGTATCGGCTTGATACTGCGGGGATTTTTAGGTACTAATAAGATATTAAGATCCTGAGAGTTTCAGCTTTTGAAACCAATCGGTCTTCGAGAAAAAGCCAAATATGTAAAAATCAGATAAAATGAATATTCTCAGAGACTATTTTATTGATTAACTTATACTCGGGATATGTTTTGGGGGTCGATAGTAGCTCCTCGGAAAAAAATTGGGAGCTTGATCGGTCGACAACAACCTCGAAAAAAATGACTTTTTAGTTTTAATTTCGACTTTTCACGATGTTACGGTTCTGGTACAATTATGAAATAATTTTTTTTGGATTCCTCATCCAATTTCCTATAGACTTAAGTGCTTTTAAAATTTTTAAAAAAGGTACGCCATATAGAAAAACAATAAAAACCACTTTTTAATTAATTATGTAGTTTTTTTTTGCAGTAATATTAAAATTATTTTTAAATCGTCGCTTTTAGTCATTGAATATGGTATGTTATCGACTCAGTCGACTTAGGTGCAAAAAGATCCGCACGACCGACGCGCCCACTGGCGTATTTGGTCGTATATACAACAGCTGACAAAAGTGTTGTTTATGATCTGAATCTGAGAGATCGTCTGTTCACATTTTATTTATTAAGCTAATAAAATGACTTCAAATAAAACAATCAATGATAAGTGTTGCATTTGCTCAAAAATAGTAAAGAAAGTTCCGGGAACTCCTAAAACTTTATTAACAGAACAAGACATTGATGAGTTTTCTGCAGTATTTGATGGTGAATTTTTTACTGGTGATATTGTTTGTGGTAAATGTCGTGTAGAGATGTATAAAAAAAAAAAAGTTGAACCGGTAGTTTTTGATGCTGAAGATGGATCTGAATCTATCGTTAGTGGAATGTTAGAACGAACGGAGTCTAGTCTGTCACACATGACGTCTCAGTCAAGTTCAGATGATCCTTCTTTTAGAGTCAACATTACTCCTACCGATTGTACAGAGTACGTTGAGATTCGTATGAAAAGAACTATTTCAACTCATCGATACTGTTGTCTTTGCGGTAATACTAGTGACTTAATTATTATTCCTCAAAAAGCCCGAATGCAGTCATTCATTAAGCGACGAGTCTTCATACCAGATGGAAATCGATGCTGTCGAAATTATTTAATAAACAAACGATTCTATGATGAATCTCTAAGTTTGATCAGAGTTGATTCTACAGACGTTCAAAAAAAATGGCTGGCAGCGAAAAAAATTGCCGTTTCAAACAATTTCATCTGAAACTCTTGAAGACTTTCCAGAAATGACAGAAAATGATCTGCGTATTTTTTTCACTGGTTCCTATCAATTGAAACAGGCTGTTTCCTATTTAGCAGAAATGCTTGATGAAACGAAATCTCACTATTCAATATGTGAAAGAACAGTCATATATACTCAAAATTCAAGGTCAATCCAGACACATTAATAGAAAGGTTTATAGATGTTTTATTGAGTATAAAAAAAATGCTATTGGTCCAAAAAGCATATTGAGGCATAGTTGTGAGTGTGCAAATGGTCTGAGAACAATTGGATGTTGCTCTCATGTTGCTACTGTTGTTTACTATTTATCACACGGGAGATATTTAACAAAGATTTTGAGGTCTGCTGAAATACTTAGCAAATTATTTGATAGAGACAGTATTTCACCTGTGATTGAAGAGGATAGTGATGAAGACTGATAAAATATGATTATACATTTTTTTCCTCAAGTATATCTTTCATTTGTTGTTATGTATTTATAATTTACAAACTAAAATCTATTTCCTGTTTTATATGTGTATAATGTTTACAATATTTTAGTTGATATTATATAATATGACAAAATTTAACTGCTGATGCAAAGATTATTTTTGCAAATAACATTCAAGAACATATACAAACTAGAAAAATAATGATTCACACTTTAAACATGTAAATAAAGTAAATATTTGCTTAAAAAGTGGTTTTTATTTTTTTTTCTATATGGCGTACCTTTTTTAAAAATTTTAAAAGCACTTAAGTCTATAGGAAATTGGATGAGGAATCCAAAAAAAATTATTTCATAATTGCACCAGAACCGTAACATCGTGAAAAGTCAAAATTAAAACTAAAAAGTCATTTTTTTCGAGGTTGTTGTCGACCGATCAAGCTCCCAATTTTTTTCCGAGGAGCTACTATTGACCCCCAAAACATATCCCGAGTAGAAGTCAATCGATAAAATAGTCTCTGAGAATATTCATTTTATCTGATTTTTACATATTTGGCTTTTTCTCGAAGACCGATTGGTTTCAAAAGCTGAAACTCTCAGGATCTTAATATCTTATTAGTACCTAAAAATCCCCGCAGTATCAAGCCGATACCTTTCGGGGGCAAATTCACCATGCTTATACCCCTAGGGCCTTTACAACATCTAAATACTATGAAGTTTACATCTGATTAGCAAATAAATACAAGAGTCAGAACTCAAAGTGTATAAAACAGGGTAGAAGTATATGGAATACTGGAGCAGTAAAATAACCCGAATAACATATTTTTGACTTCTTTATACTTTCCAGAGATAAAATAATTGAAATACAAATTTAAAATATTTTATTTTATTCAATATTATTTCACTTAATTTTTTTTTTTTTCAATAAATCTGTATATTAAAGCTAGTTTAATTATTAACGTAAAGTACATTACTTACGACGCCATCTCTGATAATTTTACGAACTAAGAATCTATTCGACGAATAATCCTAGATCGAGAAAGATATCCATATGTACATAAAATTGATTCACCATCAAGATTTTCTTCTAACCTAAAATATTATACTTTTAATATTCATTCCTTTATTAATAATTAATGCATTTAAAATGTCCAACTCGTTAGTTAACGAAAAACTTGTTCTTCTTAAAACAAACAAAGGTAACACAAAAATTGGCGACAAAGGTTTCATGTACGTTAAAAAAAAGAATTGCAAAGAACATATTTTGTGGAGATGCTGTAAATTTGGAAAACCAAATTGGGTGAGTTTTATCAATCTTATATAATTAACAAAAATTATCAAACTGTTGTAAACTTGGAAAAAAAAACGTTTTCAGTGCCCAGCAACACTTACAACTACATTGACAATTAAACAACCAAAACTTAACGGTATTGAACAGAACCACGTAGCTGATTCAAATAATTTTAATGCTAGTAAAGCATATTCAAAAATGAAAAAAAAAGCCTCGGCTTCAACAGCTAAACCATCACAAATATTCAGTAGTTTATCCGCTAAGTTATCAAGTCCAGTACAACAACAACTACCTCAAGAAGAATCTGTTGAAAGAACCCTTCGAAATCATCGAAATAGAAATAATGTTATACCTAATAATGACATAAAAAATCTAACATTAACAGGTACACGACATTAATATTAATAATAACAAATTTACCAACTAATTACTGTATTATACATAACCTCTACGATTACAATACGAATTTTATTATAGGACCTTGGACAACAACACAAGAACCGGGCAAGAATGCCAATCGACGTTTTTTATTACATGATAACAATAATGATACTGACAGGATTATAATATTTGCAACTGACCAAGGTTTACAGCACTTAAGAGTAGTTGATCAGGGGAAGTTCATCCCCCCCCCCCCCCCGATAAAACAAATTGTGGGTTCTAGTCCGTGCTAAGTTACCGACCGAGGGTAACCTGCCTGCAGTCAGTGTACTGGCGGTCAGTATAGATATCGGCAGTCGGTATGGATATCGGCAGTCAATAAGTTCTGTTTTATCGTCTGTATGGATATTGGTAGTCGATCAGCTGGGTGAGTAGAATTCCCCCGAAAGAGCAAAACTCCGACTGCAACTTTTACCATCATTAGAGGTGGGTATAGCAGTATTAAGATTGTTTAATAGATGGCGACACCAATACTTTTTTTATCGAATTATTGTTATATTATACAATTTAAAATGTCAGCCTTTTCGAAGTATCCAAATATAAGATTAAATCATTCGAGTAAAACCAGGTACCAGGTTAAGCTGAACGGGCCAAATACTTCCATATTCTGATTATTGAGAACGGTTTGAAAATCAACAACAAGCCGTTTATGCTAAATAAGTAATGATAAATCAGGATAATGAGCTCGTAACATATGGATATATATATATATATATATATATGTACATATATGAGTAAATCTTCATGTGCCGTTTAGCGTGGAAAGGGTAATCGTATATATAACACAGAATAAATTAGTCAATGCTAAATTATTTTATTAATTCCTAGAGCACCCTCCACGACTATGTAAAGTTAAGCCGCAACCGAAAGCTTACTATATTTTTACACGTGTGGGAATAATTTTTATTGCCCGTTTAGTGTTAAACGGGCAGTGAAAATACACTTGTCAAATTAAATTTTTAACTGTGAATTTTTAAATTAATTCTTAGAGCACCCTCCACGATAATGTGTAGTTCTAAGTCGAAACCAGAAACTTTAAGTATTTTTTCACCTGTGGAAAACATTTCCTTTGCCCGTTTAGTGTCAAACGGGCAATGAGAATAGACAAGTATATGTTGAATATTTGTCTATGAATTTTTTTTTCGATTCCTAGAGCATCCTCCGAGACTATGTGAGGTATTGAGCCGCAACCGGAAGCTTTGAGTATTTTTTCACCTGTGGTAAACACTTTTTTTGCCCGTTTACGGTCAAACGGGCAAGAAAAATAGACCGGTATATGTTGAATATTTGTCTGTGAATTTATTTTATAATTCCTAGGGCACCCTCCATGACTATGTGAGGTTTTAAGTCGAAACCGGAAGCTTAGTATATTTTTACACCTCTGGAGAACATTCTCTTTGCCCGTTTAGTGTCAAACGGGCAATGAGAATAGACAAGTATATGTTGAATATTTGTCTATGAATTTTTTTTTCGATTCCTAGAGCATCCTCCGAGACTATGTGAGGTTCTAAGTCGAAACCGGAAGCTTAGTATATTTTTACACCTGTGGGGGAAGATTTCTTTGACCGTTTAGTGTCAAACGGGCAATGAGAATAGACAAGTATATGTTGAATATTTGTCTGTGGATTTTTTTTATGATTCCTAGAGCATTTTCCACGACTATGTGAGGTGTTGAGCCGCAACCGGAAGCTTTGAGTATTTTTTCACGTGTGGAAAACATTTTCTTTACCCGTTTAGGGTCAAACGGGCAATGAAAATAGACAAGTCTATATTAAGGAGGGGGGGGGTCTGTGAACTGAGGGGGAGAGTCTTATAACGCGTATAGTTATAATGAGGTCCGACTTCATTAACAATTGACTGTCTGAATTTATCCGATCGTTTTCTTGCACCTACATTGATATCGTATGTGTCCTTATCCTTAATAATCATCACTTAATATAATTTATTATTTGTTCTATTCCGTCTATCTTCAACTTAATAAACATGGATTACGAAGGATATTCATACCATAAAAATAAAACAGATTATATAAATGGAGTTCTTGTTCGAATGTATGTAAAATTATGTTATCTAAATTTTATTTTTTATTTGCTATAAAAATATATTTAAGTTCCGTGGCTTGCATAATTTTAATGTTTTCTTATCATGATATACCGATAATCAAAAAATCCAACGTGATTCCATTTGAACTGTAACCCTGATTAGAAAATATGATTTTTGACGTTAAAAAAGGATTAAACATTTTATCGTCATTAATCGTTTCAATAGTCATAGTCGTTGTGGATTTTTACATTTAATCGTCAAACGACGATTCATTTTTTTACGATTAACATCAATTAATGACGATTTGAAACGATTAAAAGTTTAATTATGCAGTTATAATTGTAGAAAATTCTAAAAATATTAATTAAATTTTTAATGAAAAATATTTTCTCTATGAGATTCTTTTTTTTTTTTAACTATTTCGAATGCATTCATCTTTTTTTTTTCATTTCTATTTAGTTACTACGTATGCAAAGGAAAAGACAGTAAGAAATGCTGGGGAACATTAATTTGGGAAAATGGGATTTATCGAAATGGTAATGTTGCCCATGTTTGTAAGAAAGATAATCATGCCCAAGAGAAACGTGAATTTAAGAAAGCTCTACGAGATGGTTGTATCCACCACGCTAAAATTAAATTTGTTTACGATGAAATATCAAAAAAGTAAGTTAACTATTGATTCATATATCTTTATTTTAACGTAGTGTCTAAAGATACAAAAAAATCTTGTGTTCGGAATAGCCTACCGTGTGGCACGTTATTGTGCTGCACGCTTATCCCTTATTCTATCCTACCTATTTCTTTACACTTATTCGCGTCGTTGTTTTAAAACAAAGATTTTTCGTTATTTTTCAATTAATTCTTGTTTTCGATTAAAGAAATGAGGCTTCTCGCTAAAAAAAAACTTTTTGAAATTAAATAAATTATTGAAAACCAAATAATTGCTAATTATTCGTTTTTTAGTGAAAATCCTACTTCCATTTTCTGCACGACCAATATGTCCCAAGTTTTTGATTGCCTAATTCAAGATGGTCTTTTTGCTTAGGTCAATGATAACTCCGCACCAAATTGTCGTAAATACTTTTTAACGGCGGAAAATTGGAGGAAATGAAATAACTTAAAAGAGCTCTTAAGTCACATTATCGAAGAAAATTCATTGAAGCCCATAGACCTTTTTTAAGACGAGCAGAAATTTGGAAATTTTTTTTTGCAATGGTTTTCTTAAGATTACTCCGGAATCGTACATGATGAAAAATTTTGAAGTCCCGATCTGAAAACTAGAAACTTAAAGCTACAATTTCCTTTTTTTGTTTTTGCTGTTCGACTATTTCTTCCGAGATACAGCATGTTGAAAATCGCTTTAAAATTTACAATTTTTTTTTACATCCCTTAGTTTCTGCGTGTAGTGTATCTAATTAATTGTAAAGTACATTTTGTTTTAAATCTTGAAATTGGTTTTCTTTCAAAGTGTCGTTTTTCATTACAGATTTCCTAATGCAGCGAAAGAAATTAGTTTCAATGATGTAAAGGGTGTTATGAAGAAGTGGAAATGTACTGGTTTTGGTCTCCCTGAAATAACTGGCGGTATATGTGAATTATATTCGACCTTAAACAATGAAACATAGCTGAATCGATTAAAGTATGAAGGTGGTAGTTTAACCATCCAACTAGTTCCTTGTAGGTCACATCACTCATTAATTATTTGGAATCCATCTTTTTGCAATAAATTTGTTAATTGTCAACAATTATTCATGGATGCAACATTTTCACGTTTCCCTAAAATCGGAAAGAATAAAGACTTAAGGTCTCATCAACTACTTACCATTCACGCGCTTCATGAGAATTCGGTAAGATTTCTATTTAAGGCTACAAGTATAGAGTTTCCATTAGTAACGGACAAATGTGAAGAGAAACAGAGGAGAAAATCTTGAAACAAAATGTTGCTTATTATTTTTTAATTTGATACACGGGCAATGACTAATTACTTGAAAACCGAATATTAGAATAGAGAGGTTGACGATAAATATTTGTTTCTTCTTACTCAACTATTTTCGTTCAAGCGTGCCTCTAAAAATCTACTTCTTTCTTTACTAATTACTAGTTATCTGTGCATCAGGTGTAAAAATGATCTAGCATATTCCATCGCAGAATTTCATCCCTCGTCTATAAAACTTTATTCATGTCTGTTACTTTTAGAACTCCATACATTTTAGTAACCATTAATTTATTTATATTAAGTTAACAGTTCTTTACAGAAATTAGTTTGTTATACTGTTATAGTTTTCAAATAAATACAAATGAAATGCGAATCGAATTCGGAGCGGATTTTTTAGTTTTTTAATTTTCTCGGAGTGAAATTCATTTCGAAGAGCAGTTTTTTAAATATTAGAACTCTGCTTTGGAGTGAATATAAATTGAAATAAAATATCCATTACTGAGAAAACACTTCGCTAAAATAAAAATTGGACCCTGCGGGCCAGCCCTAAAACTTTCCGCTATTTTCGAGCTCCATAAGCTCGAAAACATTGTTGTGAATACATTTTCGAGCTCTTCGAGCTCAAAAAAACTTACGTATGCCGTTGTTTTCAAGAAAAAACGTTTGTTACCATTTTTTCACCAACGATCGCTCTCAAAAGAATTGACCGATTGAGATGGTTAAGGTGGCAATCGACGTGTCTTATCGAGTTCTAAAGCTGATCAGATTTTGAAATTGATTTATTCAGTCGTTTTTGAGAAATTTAAAAAAAACGGAGAAAATTTTTTTTTTTTAATTCTTTCGTTCACGGTTTCTCTTGAACGAATAAACCGATTGTGATTTTTTTGGTGGCATTCGACTTGGCTTATAAAGTTTTAGAGCAGATTAGATTTTGGAATCAATCCATTGAGCAAATTAAAAGTGATCCAAAAAAAAACATTTTTGAAAAAATGATATTTTTGAAATATCTCCGAACGCACCCTACCGATTGAGCTAAAATTTTCACAGCTTATACTATTTAACAAGCCGCGTCGAATGACACCTTAAAGTTCAAAATCGGTTCATCCGTTCAAAAGTTATAAAATATTTATATACGTACGAACGTACGTACGTACGTACGTACACACATACATACACTCGGACATCATCGTGAAATTAGTCAGGATAGCTTCCTTGAACCCTTAAAACGTCAAAATCTGATAGAAATTCGGTTTTTGCAAATCGGACCGAGACCAATAACTTCCCGAATTTTTGAAAATTTTCAATTTTCTTAGCGGGAAGTTAAAAAAAAAGACCTATTTACTCTCTATGCGAAGTGATGTATTGAAAACTCCTGAACTCCGAGAGACGGAGTAAATTCGGATTTAAATTAAATCCATCTCATCTCCGAACTCACTCTCATTTTTTTACAGTATAAATGTAATTTTTTGTTTGTTTACAGCAATGACTTTCATTGCATTTTTGTAATTTACTAATAATTTAAATTGCATATCAATTGAATTTAGGCAATTAAAATTTTTTAATGTTACAATTCTTATTTTTAACTTGTTCTTCGAAATTAAACTTTATCAACAATTTATACATGTGATTATTTATGTCAACCGTAACTTAAACTGTAAATTTCTTTCAAGGTTTTCCATATTGCATGGGTACTTATGAGTCATAAAACTGAAGATACATACAACACCGTTTTTGAAATAATCTTCGATAAATTTAAAGACTTTTCTAATGTTGTTATGACTGATTTCAAACAAGGAATGCGAAATGCGATTAGGCACTGTATGCCCCTGGCTCAAGTAAAAGGCTGTTTTTTCCACTACGCCCAGGTAACTTACGATACACAATATTTTTTTGTAAATAGTATTATGAATTTAATTACTACATCAACTTTAAGATTACAAAAAATTCTCATCAATGCATAACTGTAGTAGCATTCTTAGGGGAAATTTATGCAAATCAGCTTCAGTCTTCAGCAAGTCTGCCTTATTAGTCTTGAACAAGTCGGAGGTCAGATACTTGTATAAGATATCTTCAATGACCCCGACAGCATGCAAGTCGGAATGACTGCTTTACGACGTCTATTTAAAGGCGTCCTGAAGAAGTCTTATGATGACTTCTTAAAGGTGTCATTTTTAACAACTCTTAATTGAGAGTTCTTGAAGACTCCATAAATAAGACGTCAGTTTTGTGATGTCTAAATGTATACTATTTTAAACTTCTTTATGAAGTCAAAATTAGGAGCTCCTTAAAGACGTCATGGTAAATTCATACTGAAGTCTTATTTGCGAAGTCAGAAAAAAGAACTCTTTGAGAACTCTTTTTAAAGACGTCTTACTGAGTTCGCTAGGTGGCTCATTCGACATCTTGAGAACTTCTTAAAGACTTCTTTAAGATGTTGATGAGACGTCCAAATCATAAATAGGAATTCATTCAGAACTCATCACGACGTCATTTTGCTATGTGGGGAATGTGTTGTAATACTTAAAGATGATCCATTAGGTTAAAGTTACTGCAGGATTGCTTAAGATACTTTCACTGGAATTTCTGTATGGTTCTGCGATTATGGTATTTAAGCTTGGAGTGATTGTGAGAACAATAAGCCATCGGGCTTCTTAAGCAATTCTGCAGAAACTCTTGACCGACATTATTATAGTAATTAATTAATGTACTTACGTACATTGATTAAAAATCATTGCAGTCCCATTGAACAGATTTCCGTAAGTCTTTAAAATGAATCTTGATCGAGACTTGGTGAAATCTTTTTCAAGTAAACTTATAAAGTACATTTTGTTTAAATTCTTTTTAAAATTTTCCGCAAGAGACTTGTTGGATTTTCGTCAAGTAACTTGCGTAATACAATGCTACTTGTAATTTTATTGATAATATTCTATAACATTTAAATATATTGAATTAATAAAAAGTTAAAGCAGACAATAGATTTCATTTTTGACAGAATTTATTAATAAAAGTGTTAATAAAATTAATAAAATATATTTTACATTGCTTCTCACAGTTTTAATTATTATATGATATTTTATGGGACATTGGTCATAATCGTCTCTAATAAAATTGAAAACAAATTAGCATGCATTTTCATGTATAAAAGCAACTATAAAATTGTCTTTTGAAATATATTTGATATTAGGCAATTTAAAAGAACGCCCGAAAACTTGGCGTGTGGACAAAAATGAAAAATGATGATGAAGCAAGACATCACTTGGGTAGATTAATGCTCGTTGCTTTTCTTCCTCCTGAACTCATTGAAGAAGGTTTTATGGTTGTAATGAGGCATCTTCCGAAAAAATATTTTGACACTTTTCAACCTCTTATTGATTATTATGAGAGTTATTGGTTAGATAAAAGACGCCCCGAAGAAATATCTGAGTGTGAGTTGTTAAACGACACGAATAACTTTAGCGAATCATACCATTCTTATTTAGTAAGAAAGTTACACAAACGCCCGGCACCCGGTAACTTACTCGGTAAATTATCTATCTATCTATCTATCTATCTATCTATCTATCTATCTATCTATCTATCTATCTATCTATCTATCTATCTATCTATCTATCTATCTATCTATCTATCTATCTATCTATCTATCTATCTATCTATCTATCTATCTATCTATCTATCTATCTATCTATCTATCTATCTATCTATCTATCTATCTATCTATCTATCTATCTATCTATCTATCTATCTATCTATCTATCTATCTATCTATCTATCTATCTATCTATCTATCTATCTATCTATCTATCTATCTATCTATCTATCTATCTATCTATCTATCTATCTATCTATCTATCTATCTATCTATCTATCTATCTATCTATCTATCTATCTATCTATCTATCTATCTATCTATCTATCTATCTATCTATCTATCTATCTATCTATCTATCTATCTATCTATCTATCTATCTATCTATCTATCTATCTATCTATCTATCTATCTATCTATCTATCTATCTATCTATCTATCTATCTATCTATCTATCTATCTATCTATCTATCTATCTATCTATCTATCTATCTATCTATCTATCTATCTATCTATCTATCTATCTATCTATCTATCTATCTATCTATCTATCTATCTATCTATCTATCTATCTATCTATCTATCTATCTATCTATCTATCTATCTATCTATCTATCTATCTATCTATCTATCTATCTATCTATCTATCTATCTATCTATCTATCTATCTATCTATCTATCTATCTATCTATCTATCTATCTATCTATCTATCTATCTATCTATCTATCTATCTATCTATCTATCTATCTATCTATCTATCTATCTATCTATCTATCTATCTATCTATCTATCTATCTATCTATCTATCTATCTATCTATCTATCTATCTATCTATCTATCTATCTATCTATCTATCTATCTATCTATCTATCTATCTATCTATCTATCTATCTATCTATCTATCTATCTATCTATCTATCTATCTATCTATCTATCTATCTATCTATCTATCTATCTATCTATCTATCTATCTATCTATCTATCTATCTATCTATCTATCTATCTATCTATCTATCTATCTATCTATCTATCTATCTATCTATCTATCTATCTATCTATCTATCTATCTATCTATCTATCTATCTATCTATCTATCTATCTATCTATCTATCTATCTATCTATCTATCTATCTATCTATCTATCTATCTATCTATCTATCTATCTATCTATCTATCTATCTATCTATCTATCTATCTATCTATCTATCTATCTATCTATCTATCTATCTATCTATCTATCTATCTATCTATCTATCTATCTATCTATCTATCTATCTATCTATCTATCTATCTATCTATCTATCTATCTATCTATCTATCTATCTATCTATCTATCTATCTATCTATCTATCTATCTATCTATCTATCTATCTATCTATCTATCTATCTATCTATCTATCTATCTATCTATCTATCTATCTATCTATCTATCTATCTATCTATCTATCTATCTATCTATCTATCTATCTATCTATCTATCTATCTATCTATCTATCTATCTATCTATCTATCTATCTATCTATCTATCTATCTATCTATCTATCTATCTATCTATCTATCTATCTATCTATCTATCTATCTATCTATCTATCTATCTATCTATCTATCTATCTATCTATCTATCTATCTATCTATCTATCTATCTATCTATCTATCTATCTATCTATCTATCTATCTATCTATCTATCTATCTATCTATCTATCTATCTATCTATCTATCTATCTATCTATCTATCTATCTATCTATCTATCTATCTATCTATCTATCTATCTATCTATCTATCTATCTATCTATCTATCTATCTATCTATCTATCTATCTATCTATCTATCTATCTATCTATCTATCTATCTATCTATCTATCTATCTATCTATCTATCTATCTATCTATCTATCTATCTATCTATCTATCTATCTATCTATCTATCTATCTATCTATCTATCTATCTATCTATCTATCTATCTATCTATCTATCTATCTATCTATCTATCTATCTATCTATCTATCTATCTATCTATCTATCTATCTATCTATCTATCTATCTATCTATCTATCTATCTATCTATCTATCTATCTATCTATCTATCTATCTATCTATCTATCTATCTATCTATCTATCTATCTATCTATCTATCTATCTATCTATCTATCTATCTATCTATCTATCTATCTATCTATCTATCTATCTATCTATCTATCTATCTATCTATCTATCTATCTATCTATCTATCTATCTATCTATCTATCTATCTATCTATCTATCTATCTATCTATCTATCTATCTATCTATCTATCTATCTATCTATCTATCTATCTATCTATCTATCTATCTATCTATCTATCTATCTATCTATCTATCTATCTATCTATCTATCTATCTATCTATCTATCTATCTATCTATCTATCTATCTATCTATCTATCTATCTATCTATCTATCTATCTATCTATCTATCTATCTATCTATCTATCTATCTATCTATCTATCTATCTATCTATCTATCTATCTATCTATCTATCTATCTATCTATCTATCTATCTATCTATCTATCTATCTATCTATCTATCTATCTATCTATCTATCTATCTATCTATCTATCTATCTATCTATCTATCTATCTATCTATCTATCTATCTATCTATCTATCTATCTATCTATCTATCTATCTATCTATCTATCTATCTATCTATCTATCTATCTATCTATCTATCTATCTATCTATCTATCTATCTATCTATCTATCTATCTATCTATCTATCTATCTATCTATCTATCTATCTATCTATCTATCTATCTATCTATCTATCTATCTATCTATCTATCTATCTATCTATCTATCTATCTATCTATCTATCTATCTATCTATCTATCTATCTATCTATCTATCTATCTATCTATCTATCTATCTATCTATCTATCTATCTATCTATCTATCTATCTATCTATCTATCTATCTATCTATCTATCTATCTATCTATCTATCTATCTATCTATCTATCTATCTATCTATCTATCTATCTATCTATCTATCTATCTATCTATCTATCTATCTATCTATCTATCTATCTATCTATCTATCTATCTATCTATCTATCTATCTATCTATCTATCTATCTATCTATCTATCTATCTATCTATCTATCTATCTATCTATCTATCTATCTATCTATCTATCTATCTATCTATCTATCTATCTATCTATCTATCTATCTATCTATCTATCTATCTATCTATCTATCTATCTATCTATCTATCTATCTATCTATCTATCTATCTATCTATCTATCTATCTATCTATCTATCTATCTATCTATCTATCTATCTATCTATCTATCTATCTATCTATCTATCTATCTATCTATCTATCTATCTATCTATCTATCTATCTATCTATCTATCTATCTATCTATCTATCTATCTATCTATCTATCTATCTATCTATCTATCTATCTATCTATCTACCTATCTATCTATCTATCTATCTATCTATCTATCTATCTATCTATCTATCTATCTATCTATCTATCTATCTATCTATCTATCTATCTATCTATCTATCTATCTATCTATCTATCTATCTATCTATCTATCTATCTATCTATCTATCTATCTATCTATCTATCTATCTATCTATCTATCTATCTATCTATCTATCTATCTATCTATCTATCTATCTATCTGTTGTTTGCCTTTAGAAGAGATTTTAGAGTATCACCGATCGGCAGAAAGAAAGCTGGAATTTATTGAAAAAGGCAAAGATGAAGATTCACGTTCACCTAAATATTTGTTGAAGGCAAAAGAACTTCAAATTTTATGGGATCAAGTGCAATACAAATTTATATCAATACACTATTTTTTAAATCGAACAAGTTATTTAATCAAGAAAAAGACGCCAAATTTTGAAATAGCTAGTGATGATGAAGATGACTCGAATTCCGAATTGCCGAGTGATGATGAGGACAATTGGAATTTCGAATTTCCAAGTGATGATGAAGACATACCAAATGTCTTTTTACCTCTGAAACTCTAGACCACTCTCTTTTCCGATCATGCCACAGACTTTAGCTCCTCATAAACGCACTGCAACTACTACTTCTGAGCAGTTCCTAAAACCTGGTAAGTTATAGTAAATTTTGATCTTTAGACGATAAAATTTGAAGAATTTTTTTAATACATCTATTTACTACAGATATCAGTGACAGAGAGAAGATGAATGAAAAACCCTAGAAGCGATGTAAAATTACAAACATTCGTTTGTCTATGCAGAATCTGTATGAGCTAAAAACATATCCTAATAATAAAAAAAATTTATAATCTAATACCCAATAGATATTATCATTTACTTTATGAAATGCACTGCTTTCCGAGCTCGAAAACAGCGGATAATTTTAGGGTTGGCTCCGGGATCTACCGTTTTTTAGATTTTTTTTCCACAATAACCTATAAGCTCAAGGTTATTTTTTTAAGCTGGCTAAAATCTGATATTCCCAAGTAACACATACCTGAACAAGATTCTGGTGCCAGTGCCTTGAGCATAACCCCTAGTGTCTTGTTCTATGTATGGGTCTTGCGCAAGATCATGTAGCAGGAAGTAGTCATCAATTGATGACAAGTCTTAAGACTTGTGAATGACTTGCTTAAGGCTTTGTATACAAGAATATTGAAGATATCTTAGATGCACTGTAGTTGAAAAGTTTCTGGCGCATTTCTTGCACCATTAATTTACAGCTGGTACTTATGTATGACTTGCTTATAATCTGCTCAAGGCTCAAGGTCAACTTTGAGCCTTGAACAGATCTTGAGCAAACCATGCGCAACTATTTTCAACTATAATAGCCTTGCTTCAGAATTTAGTTATAATCTCCCTCGCAGATTTGAATCACGGTAGAAACACCGTGGAAGTGTAAACACCGTGGTTACACGGTGGGTTTGTTTCATTTTACCACCGTGTATACACAGTGTATCCACTGTGATTATGCGGTATATCCACCGTGATTCCGCGGTGGCTTTACCACCGTGTATACAAGGTGTTTCCACTGTGATTACGCGGGGTATCCACCGCGTAATCACGATGTATCCACCGCGTAATCACAGTGGTAAAATGGAACAAACCCACCGTGTTTCCACCGTGATTCAAATCTGCGAGGGTGGCTCGAATTTCTTGTCTAAGGTTTACATTAGATTTACTATTGAAATCTAACTACTAGTTTCTGCAGCAAGACACATAAGTAGGAAAAGACACTAACGTCTATCGAACTTGAGATCAGGTTTGTTGAAGCCTTGAACAAGATTGTTATATGGGTTATTATTCTGATTAAAAAAAAGATTTGAAATAATTTACAATGTTAAATGTCCATAAGAAAATAGATTTAAAATTATTGCATTATTAAAAATAATTATAAAGTTCTAATCATTTTAAATCAGCTTTTTTAATGAGGGTAAAGTAATTTCTGCCAAGTAGGTTAAATTTTTTTCGATAAATAATTGACTGTTTAATGAGATAGAAATTTAATTTATTAGCAAAGTCAAAACTAGATCTTTCTCATATTCATTCAACATTTCATCATAATCACAAACACCTTGTTTTTCATTCTTTTCTCCATGTCTACATTTAACACCACTATCCTTCGCAGTTATTAAATTATTATTATCCATCTTAATATCTTTTGGTTTGCTGCATCTTAATCTTCACTTGTTTCATCATCATTCTCGTCTTCAGTTGACGTCTCAGATTCAGATTCAGAATTTTTAATTTTTTTTATTTTACCAAGGTACTCTGTGAGCAAATCAATTTTTTTTTCTTGATTTCTTGGATCTTTTAATATTTCAGTTTTAATTTTTTTAAATAAATCATTAGTCACTTCTGCCTCTAAAGTTTCATCTTTTTTTCGTTTCCTTTTATTTTCTCCGCTCATTTTCTCCACCCATTTTATTTCTTTGTTAGAAACCTGGAAAGGAAAAATCAAAATATTCCATTTAAGATAGTTGTCATAGTGTATTTGTACGTAAGGGTGGTTTTTTAAAAGTTATATAATGGTTCCATATACTAATGACAAAAATTAAAGGAACAGAAAGATTTTAGAAATATATTAGTGATTTTTGGGAGGCTGTATCATTATGGAAAATGATCGTATAAAGATTTTAAAAAAGTAAATCTATGATCAGATTGAACCAATTTTTTTTCTCGCCTCCGGGCGGAAAGCGTCAACTTTCGTCCCGCTATGCAAAACGAAGTTGCCGCTTTCCGCCTCCGTCGAGGAGAAAAATAGTATACTCACCTCAGGAAGTTAAGAAAAAAGCCTCAGATCACATGTTTGTTGACCTCAGCTTCGCCTCGGCCCTGGGTGTGTAATATACTATTTTTCTCCTCGACAGAGGCTAAAAGCGGCAACTTCGATTTGCACAGCGGGAGAAAAATTTACGCTTTCTGCCCGGAGGCGAGAAAAAAAAGCACATGTAGAAAATTCAAAAAACTATAGGTGTAATTTTTTTAATTATTTACCCTTTAAAATAAAAAAAATTATTAGACGTCAGCTAAATTCAGTATGACGACTTTTTAGCGTAACAAAACAGTAAAAAAAGGCCATACTTGAAATCAGTCTTAAAAACTGTCAATAAAAGAAAATTGAATTTACACACTTGAATTGAAATATTTCGATTTTATGAGTGTTGCACAGCAATAATATAAATTCAATCAGTTTCATAAATTAACTAATGGATACAATAGTTAGATATAAACTTGTCGTAACATCTCTGTGCAAGACCCTTCTACTAGAGAAGCCTTTAGCGGAGACGGTTATTTTAAATATCATTTCTATCACTTAGGCCTTATTACCCGCGGGTAACTTACATATAGGTTTATATCAGTCATGTTTGATGATCAGATCTGATTACATATAGGCTCAAGTATAGTTAGATCTGATGTAATTATACCTAGTATTTATCAGCCAGATCTGATCAGATCTAATGATATATAGGTTCATATGTAATTATATACAATTCCATGTACAAGCATGTATAATCATATATAATTCCATATATAATTATATATGATCTCATATATAATCATATATACTCATATATACTCATCTATAATCAGATAAAATCATTTTTTATCGGGAAAGAGTTGTAAAAAACTTACAAATTCATATGGAATATGATTATGCGTATGATTCCATATTTTTATACAAAATTTAGAATTTTTTGGATCTAATCTGCGAACTAAATGGGCTGGACAAGATGTATTTGCTCTGCAAACAAAAAATATCGAAAAGTTAGGTTTTCGTTTCCTAAAAAAAAGATTTTATGGCCTATTTATAACACGGAAAAAATTGTAGTTCTCCCGACCACAATATCGTAGCAAGCATTATAGTAGTCCTTATCCCAAAATTCCCATAGAATCCACTCGAAAGCGACAAAAACCGCATAGAAACCAATTCAGTCTATACCCGAGACGAAAAACAAATTCTAGTTTAGTCCTCAAAAGCCGCAATTCCTTTGATGTTTTATTCGCCGCCTAAAAAGTAACTCTACTTTAGTACTCAAAATCCTCAATGAGAACTATGAGGTGTAAATGCGAATAATTTATCGATTTTAAATTATAACTAAGACTTCAAAATCCTTAACGAATGAAAAGTTATACTTTAGACCTTAAAAAATTTTAGATAGAAAAGGGAGGAGAGAGAATACGTCGAATGAGAATTTTGAAGTTCAAATGCGGATAAAATTATTCCTGTATGTTTTCAGTATTTTGAGGCTCTAATCCATATTATGTTATTCCAGTTTAGTCTTCAAAGTGGTAAAATTAGTCGTAACTACTACTTTGAGGACTTAACTAGGATAATTTTTTATACTGTTGTCAATCGTAAAATTCTAAATTGATCCTCAAAAACCTCATTAAGAACTTTGGGACTTAAATCCGAATTTGTTATTTGATTCAGGTAGGATTCTATGTGGTTTTTGTCGCATTTGAATGGATTCTATGGAAATTTTTGGATAGGTAAAATTATAATATGATTCATGACTATTATTACGCACTCATCAGTGTTATTTCCTGTTACTGTCGCACAGTTCAGGTAGCATTCGTAATATTTAATTCCAGGAAACGTATCTGCTATTTTCCTCCTTTTACGATAAGTTTCAATAGATCTTGAATCACAGATTTTGAAGTAAAAACAAGTTTCAGCTTCATATTTACCCAAATCAAGAGCAAATGCGTCAGTGCTATCACACATTTTATTTTGAAACCAATGAGCCATAATTAATTCTAAAATGTAAAAATTATTTGTTAAAAGTGATATATTCAAATAAACCACAAGTATTTTAATAATGAAAATATAATCGGGTTGTATTAAGAGGCTAAGTATACGTATTTAGATGGATTTTTTGCAGCGTAATTTTAACTGCTTCAGCATGAGCTCCAGCAGCAGGTGTGGCCACAATGTATGCATTCGAATCGAAATTTGATCTTATTAAAATTAATTCATGCTTTGCATTGATGACAACTTTATGGTAATCTTCAGCATATCCAAGCAAAAGACTCAGTGGTATAGATACATCAAGGTAGCCATTATCATTGTGTAATTTATTGACAGCTTCATCCATAATCCAGCCCGAATTTTCCAGTGTATTTTCTTGAGTAGGACTTAGTGATGTGTATCCTTTCATGAGACTTGTGATACCAACATTTTTGCTACGATCAATCTCAACACCATTGAGTTCGTAACGTATTTCTTCAAACATATAGCAAACGGTCATGTTGACCATGTGAGTCGTTGCACTCACAGCTGTACCATCGGACTTTGTGAATTTTCCATACACACGTAATGTACTTTGACTTGGAAGAAGACACAAATCTTGATGTTGAACTGCAATTCTTATTTCATCGCTGTTGTTGAATGTTGATGGAGCTGTTATGTCCGCCGCTTAATTTTTAATTATTTATCCGGGATTTCTCCCTTTGGTAGCGATAGTAATTTTTGGACAAGCGGGTTGGAGGGTGCGGACAACAATAAAGAATACGAGGAAGAAATTATCTTCCTATAATTTATTATTTATAGTGGATCTTTTCGAAAATTAAGAACCCAAACGTCTTCAAAGAGACTGGTGCTCTTGTTTAAGCCAAAAGTATTTTATGATGATAGAAAAATAGTTCTTTCACCTACCTTTCGATGTAACTTCTTCTAGTACGGCAGCTATTATCCCTCCAGAACTAAACAGCTCACTCGGCCTTCCTGTAAGGTTGGTAGAATGGGTGCGGCTGGGTTGGTAGGATGATGTCTTATGTACTACTTTCGAATGAAAATCGAACGGCTTGAGTGATGAACTTGATCTTTTATTTAGTATTTTAAATTACAACGTTTTAACAGAACGTCACTTGTTCACTCTAGTTTTCACAATTTTATGTTTAATTTATATTATGGGATTATTTATCCTTGACAATTATTTTATTAAGATTTTAATATATATTTAATGCGTTCTTTTACACACCCGAAAAGTGGTTTTATGCGCAAATTAACTCGGCACGAGATGGAATCGCAAATTCACGTGATTTGCGTCACTGGTTCGATCGTACCGGATGATTTTTAAAATCCGGCAAATATTGTATTAGACGAACGATTACTACAGTTGCGTCAGATCGAATTTTAGATCAATATTTGAGGATTTTTAATAATAATTTGAATTCAATTACTGATTATTCAACGCCGAAACGGATTCCTGCAATAATTGACTCAAAAGATTTTAGTTTTAAATGCCTTACTGATTATTCTACGCCTAGGGCGGATTCCTGCAGTAAGGTTAGTGATAAATTCACGATCTTTGACTATTTCTTATTGATTATTTCGACGCCGTAGCGGATTCCTCCAATAAGAATTAGTCTAGATAAATTAAGAAATGCCTTATTGATTATTCAACGCCGAAACGGATTCCTGCAATAAGGTTTATATTGAAAATATTAAAAATCCTCTTATTGACTTTTCAACGCTTAGGGCGGAATCCTGCAATAAGAGTGCACGAAATTTCGACGTTCGAATATTCGCGGACCGTAAGTTTTAAGAACCGACTAGCCCTGAGCTATGGGTGCTCAGGCTTTTTATAAACTTTGGTTGGTGATTTAATGGGGAATTTATAATCATTGTCATTGGTGGAAAGTGACGACAGTTTATTATTTATTCGTTAAACTTATTGCAGGTGTCTTCCCACTATTCTTTGCCGCATAAAAAGGTGAAAAAGCTGACGCTGCGTTGTCGCGCGCTTTTCAAAGAGGAGCTCAGGAATAATTATTTTAAATAATTATTAACATAAAAAAAATTATTTGGACATAACAATCCCCCGGAAAGTAAGAGGGTTGCAGAACTCTCTTGCTTTCCTAAACATATGTCCCCTCTTTTAAGAAGCTCGCGATAACACTTACAAATTTATTTAAAAAGAAACTTACAGCTAAATATATGAAAATATTTAAAATATAGAAGATTACATCTGAGGTTCCCAATATTTATGGTGTATACGTTGTAATACACGTATATATATGTTCGTTAGTACAGATTTATAAAGTTTTTCCCCTAAAATCTACGATTTCCATCACCAAAAAAAAAATAATAATTATTCCTAAATATAAAGATTACATATAAATTTCCATCTATATGATGCATTCCCATATAGTTGTGAATGTATGTATATAGGTGACCTTGAGAAATATAAGGTTTGTCTAAATACTGAAATAAGCTGGAGAAGATAGTTTCGTGATTGACTGCAAATCTGCATCGAGCCGACATCTGGCGATGCTTAATTGCGAGTTCGTTTTGCCGCGTCTGCACAAGCGAATTTGATCTCCGGCTACCGTCTTATCTCGGTACGCATTCCAATTGCCTCTCGGTGTATTCAGTGCGATACAAACCGTTAACCTAGACGATCGCGTTAAATTGAGAAAGAAAAAAAAAAGGAAAAGAAAAACGAAAATGTACCCCACTGAAGGCCATTACATGGGGTTTTCCACGTGGTTGCAGTGGGTCATCCACCGTGGTGGTTCGAGGGTAAGTGTGAATTTGTTTATTAGTAGTTTGTATGTAAATAACGGAGTGTTAGTAATTTTTCCTCTTTTTTTTTTTTTTTTTTTCAGACGATCCTGACCTTGGGGGTGATGGTAGGGGGTTTGGTCGGGTACATAAACCCGACCAACGCCATCGAAATAATCGATAATGTATTTTTGTTGGCTGCAGGGCATCTACCTCCGGAGCTCATAGAGGCCCGGTGGTTCTACGAGGGTGCCCTGCAGACGACCGGGCATTTTGAGGTGGTTATGGCGCCGAACCACGAGCAGATCGAGATTCTCTCGGTCTGCCTCATGGAGACGGCAGAAGGCCTCCTGAGGTAAGTGTTTTTTTTTTTTGGTTTTTTTTTTTTTTGGAGTTTTTGTTTAGTAATTTTTTTTCTCTTTTTATTTTTTTCCAGAGATTGGACGCGGGCTTTAATGGAGCTGGATAATTAGAAAAATTCGATTTTGAGTACATATATAAAATTTGTCTTATTATTATAAAAATATGTGGAAAAGGAAAAGTTTTAATATTTGAAGCTATCTTCAATGAAATAATAATAAAAAAAAAAACATAATAATAATTATAATTTTTTTTTCATTTTTATTTCAACCC
The DNA here is from genome assembly GCF_029852145.1 of Microplitis mediator. Classification (NCBI taxonomy): domain Eukaryota; kingdom Metazoa; phylum Arthropoda; class Insecta; order Hymenoptera; family Braconidae; genus Microplitis; species Microplitis mediator. The sequence goes on along the minus strand of NC_079974.1, from coordinate 7,137,693 downwards.
CCCCTCCCTCGCCCCTTTTTTTTTTTTTTTTTTTTAAAGAAAATCAGTAGGTGAGTTTATTAATTAAGTTATCAATATAAGTTAGTTTAATTAATTTAGGTTAAGTCGTTTATTATTTTATTTATTTTAGTTTTAATAGAACTAAGTTTAGTTATTATTATTAGATTTAATTTATAGGATGGTCGTGTAGGAGCGAGTGAGCGCGATAGATTTAGTCGGGACGTGGGAGGGAGAGAGCACTTTGCGCGACCGTGAGCGACAGCTGTCGCTAATCGGTCTCTTCTTTGCCCGCGTTCGCAACTCTCACGACGGTGTGACATCAATGAGATGCTAAATATCGACCGTCGTATTGATCTGAGACTTACCGGCAAGTATCTCCATCTTACAGTCACCGAAGGAATTACTCTCTAAACCAGCTTATTTCATGTATAAATCAATGTTATGTTTTATATCGTAAATAATTTTGAATAATTGATGGCTTTTTAATGATAATGTTGAAGAATTCGACCTGAAAATTAAGAATGAAGGTCACTTATATAGATAGCATGCATGTGGAATGATTTTTAGAGATTATTCTCAGTATACCCATAAGTATTTCAGTGATATTTTATGGAAATTTTTTTTTTTTTCCTTTGAGAATTCTTTTCGTTGCTTTTGCATATATCGCTTGGTTTTATTCGCGGTCAGTTTTTAATTTGCTGATTTCGCAAGGCCACGGTTATTATTGTTTTTTTTTTTTTTTTTTTTTTTTTTATAAGGTAAGAAAAGATGATTTTAAACATATTTCCTTACATCGAGTAGTTCTTAAAGCTAGTGGACGCTCGTTACAGTTGAGGGGTAAGTCGGTATAAAAAACCCATTTTCAATTTAAAATTAAGGAATTTGATAATTCCAAAAAAAAAAAATTATTTATATATTGAAACTCGTAATTTCAGGATTTACTGAAAATGTGTTTTACTCGTCAAACTATCGAGATTGCTGATCCGGAAATGGATCTTTTACCAGTTTTACTGGATGAAATTTTGATGGAGGTGCGAGCTCGTTGGTACCTAGATTCGGATCCAATCTTTTTGTTCGTTTCTCATCAATACGGGGTTGTCTGGATCCATTCGATAGCACCACCCTTGCCCCCAATAGGAGCGGATGGTTGCGCTCTTACCTTACTAGAGGTATTTTTATATACTCATATTTTTCTTTATATAAGGAGGCATTCTTTAAAAATGATAATTTTTGACCATTTTAGTATGTCGTGATCAACTTACATTGGTATTTTACGGACGATGTTCTAATTGGTAACAGCTATTTAATGGAAGTCTTGAGATATATCCGTCGCATTCGAGGATGCAGAAATGATTTGCGTCTATTAAATTATACTCTGAAAGACTCTAGTATCGCCTGGCTTTTCAAAAGGCGCTAATGTTTCGAATTTGACAGAATAAATTGTGAACGAATTTTGAAAAAAAAATGTATAGCGTTTTATTTCTTTAGTCTTTAAGAATCATTCTCATTATTTTATTCTTAAGTTTGGTTTGTGTGACTTCGACAACCGTTCTCACGGTTAGCGCGTCTTGTTACTGCTGACGCTGCATTTATGCGTTAAGTCGGGCATTCAGTCATCTGATTTGTAACTAGTACAATGTGTAAGTCTTTCGGTCAGAAGTATAACCTTGGGGATCCCATTTATTATTTTATAAGATCCTATTCCGAATTTATTTATATTCGGAGGATTTTTGAAATTTGGGCCCCCAACATTCATACTTGTGAGTGTTATAGTGTTTGTGGTGTGCGTAATAATTTGCTACACGTAAGTGTTGAGGTGTAAAGTCTAGTTGATCGTGATTTTAGTGTCATTTAAAATGTCGGTTTGTTTGTTTAGTATTATTTGAGTCGGGGTTCTCTGCCGGACTGCCCATCCCGTTTAAAGCGTGAGCTTTTTCTGGCATGGAGCAAGCACCTTTGGAGGGAAAAGGACGAGGATTTGGATGATTGGATGGAGGATTGGAAATCCATTTCCTGGCTCTTTAGGGAGGATGGAGAAGACGAGCCGGAAGAAGAGGAATTCGAGATGGAGGAAGAAAATGGGGCAATTCAGCCATCACCAGCGTTCGCTGGGTAACCGAAATGATGTTACCACTTGCGAGTCAAGTTCAGCTGTCGGTTTTCTCCCATTAATAAAAGGAAAATCAGCTTAAAGATCGTGCGTTCCTTCGTTTCAACCCAAAAATTCACACATTCCTTAAAATAAACGTATACAACTTGGATATGCTTGAATATGCAAGTGTATACGTAAGGAAAACTTGGTTTTCCCTTTCTCTGTCTGAGTTTAAAGTTTCGCCTTTTCTTCCTCTCTCTTTTTTTTTTTATTACGGCACAATTGTTTAATTTGCCAGGTAAGTGTTTTTAGTTTATTATGGAACATGTGACTAGTCCGAGGTGAGTAACATTTTGCAGTTGTTTTTCTTTTTGAAAGAAAATTTCTAACTATTTCCATTTTCTTGTTATAGGTGGGGGAAAAAGGAGTATTTTAAGGAGTTTTCCAGGGTTTATTTTGAAGGAGTATTTGACGGAGAATTGATGTCCTATGAGAAAATTTGTCAAGGCTGTGGTAATATTTGTCAGCGGCTGTCATCTGCGTTTGGATTCACGCATGCGCTATGAAAGGTAAACGTTTAAATAATTCGCTCTAATTTCAAAGGTAATTTCGCGGTTTCTAACAGGAATTTACCAACTATCCTGTTTCCTCGAATGTTCAGGTGATTTTAAATTTCTTTAATAGTTTAGATATAAAAATCTATTATTAAATTTCTTTCTTTTTCTCAGAATCTATCTGGTAAACTTAAGTCTGGCAATATATTTCTTAGTTAAAATTTTTCCTCTTTTTAAAATAAAGTGGTGGTAAAATAGGAATCTTCTTCAAAGATAACTATAGATATGTTTAAATGAATGCAAAAATTTGTAAATGTTTTCAAAATGGCCCCGAAAATTACTTCGAGATCAGTTGCTAAATAATTAGAAGAAGATTGCTATTTCTACCACGTGAATTTTGTTTGATTATACATTATTCTTATCTTATTTTGGTTGATTATATTGGTGCGTTAAAGTCAGAGAGACGGAGACCTCTGGATGTACGAGTTGGAGTCGTTCGCCGATTTGCGGAGAATGAGACATGAGTTGGTGTCGACGGATGATCTTGGAGTTCGATGACCTCTGGTTGGTCCTTAATTTGGACTGCCTTTGGTTTGAGATCGGAGGTACGTTTGGTTTCTGTTATTGTCTTATGAAGTACCTCGACTGGCTGCTTGTTTTTCTTGTAGGTGAAGCAACGCCTCTTGCCTGAGCAGATACAAAATTTGAGGAAAACTGGCACGATGAGAATGACACACAAGATGACGAGGATAGACATATTTCCCGCCGTCATCGTTCGTTGTATCTCGTCCTCCTGATGATGCAGCGCTATTTCAGACATCCGGTTTTCTGTTTCTTCTAGTCCTGCTCTCCAGGGTTAAAATTTATCGATTGTGTTTAACGGGTCGATGTTCTTTTTGAAGAGAAACCCTGAGACTTTGGGCTCAGCTGTTAAATTTGTTGACAGTGTTTCCAAGGTTAAATTTAACTTCGGCAGCGTGATATTCAGCTGGGTGATTTCTTCATCTATACTTTTGATTAAGTATTTTCCGTTTTTCATTTCGCATCTGCCCTGGATATGGATCATCCCTGTTCCATTGATGTAGTAGTCTTTTTCGACTGGGTCCAAACATTTGAGACTTAATTTTTCCTCTTTGCAGGTCGAGTAAGCCCAAGAGTTTGGTTGATTGAGCTTTATCCATGTAGTTTTGCAATCGGGGATAATGCGGATGTTGCAAGTTCTCGAAATGTCTTCTGTCTATTTCAAGAGCAGCTTCATTTCGCAGTCGAATTCTTCAGGATCTTCTGTAGATTGAAATGGAATATCGGGACGACACGATAGATCTTCTCCGATGGTTCTGCATTTACTTATATATTCAGAGTCTGCCAGGAAAAATCTTCGCAGGCCTGGATCTGTAACCAAGAACCTTTTGGATGGTAAGATGGTCAAAGTTTGAATTTTTCCGTTCACGTTTTCTGGTTTTGGCAACGGTCTCATTTCATACGATAGTAGCGGAATCTTGTGGAACAGAGGCAAGGTTACTATAATGAGTAAATAACCTTTTGCCCTCGCTACCTTTACTGTCGATACTGCTGACAAGGTCGAGATGTCCATCCTGTCAATCGGCTGAGGTGGATTTAAATCAGGATGTTTCCGCATGATGTCGATCGTTGCTTTGTAAAGTTGTTTTGGCGATATCGCTTGAGGAGAGAGTCTGCCGGCTTTTGCCTCTTCGATGATGGTTTTGGCCTCTCTCAGGACTCGTAGGTGGTGATTGGCGACTTCCAAGCGCTCATCCCCCAGCATGAGGACTTTCGTGACATAAACGACTTTTTCTAAGGAGTTTAGCGTTGCGTTTATGAATGCGTGAGTGACGTCCGCGAGTTTGTTCAGATTTGACTGCATCTGAGCCTCACTCTGAAGGATGGTATTAATCTCACTCTTGACGATGTGAGTGGCGTTCTGTACCAGGTGCACCATTTCGGCATTATCTTGATATAACTTGTTAATTTCCTTATTAATGTGTTCTTTGTCTTCATAATCCATGGTCCCAAACAATTCTCGAGAAATCGTGCCTATGAAACCGAACCATGGAGCTCTCTGGTTACGGTCAAGTGGCGGTGTTTGAAAATTCGTTTCGTCGAGGAGTTGGTCTAAGCGATGCATGGCCTGATATATTTGAACCTGTACCTCATTTATCATGTCGATTTTCAGATAATGCATGCAGGACCCGACGTCGATGATCTTGGCACAAGCGAGCATGGTTGAATGTATATGTTCCAACTCGAAGGGGTACAGGTCTACCAACCCCTTGACGTTAATGGAAGAAATGATGCACCAATTTTCTTCAATCAAGTGAATCCTCTTAAATGGGTCATACAATAACCCTGGGTTGTCCGCCAATGGTTGAATGGTCATGACGTCCTTGGATTGGCTGCCTTCTATGATGATGGCCAAGAATATCAACAACGCCTTCATGGTGGTAAATTATTTCCTTGGATCTGAAACAGAGAACTTTATAAAGGTTTAGCCTTTTGATCGACAGCAGGTTTAGCCTTATTAGGGTTGACCAATTTTCGGTTCCCTTTGTCATTCAGGTAAATAAGACTTCCAAATTCGTTAATTTCGACAATTTCATAAGGCCCGGTGTAATAAACATCGAGTTTATTTTTCCTCGGCTCTTTTAGAACATAAATAAAATCACCTACTTTAAAGGTTCTGGCATGTATGTGTCGATCATAACGAGTTTTGGAATCTTGTTTTGCCTTATTGAGACAATCAGCAGCGATTTCTCTAACTTCTGATAATCTTCCCATAAGGTCAGCGAGATAATCAGAATAAGTTTCGATTCTGGAATAATCAGGGAATCGGGTTGGCAATCGAGCTCTCCGACCAAACATCAACTCAAATGGAGTGAATTTGGTAGAGGTGTGCACGTTTGTATTGTAACTCAACGCAGCAAGACCCACATATCGATCCCAGTTCGGATACTTATCTGAAATTACTCGCAACAAGTCTATCAATGGTTGATGGCTCCTTTCTAAGGATCCATTTGACTGGGGGAAATAACCCGAAGTCGTTAATCTTTGTATTTCTAAAGCTTTTGCAAGCTGTTGTATTATTTTCGAGGTAAATGACGTACCTTTGTCTGAGAGGATGACTCTCGGGCACCCATAATAACACATATATCGATCGACAAGGGCTTCAGCCACTGTTGTCGATCGGATATCGGGTATTGGGATCGCGGTTACGGCTTTCGAAAAGTTATCCTGGATCGTCAGGATATGGACATTTCCACTTCTGGTCATTGGAAGTGGTCCAACGGTATCGATGGAAATTTTCTCGAAGGGCTCGAAGGGAGTATCGGTTATCATCATTGGTTGTTTAGTTTTTATTCGCGTGAGTTTGTTTTTCTGGCAAATTTCGCATTTCTGGATAAATCTATAGATCTTTTCCTTCATGCCGGGCCAGTAGAATCTCTCGCGGATTCGCCAATAAGTTTTCACGACACCTTTGTGGCCTGCTATAGGGCTACAGTGGTTTTCTTCGATGATTTTATCGCGTAATTCTTCGGCAGGAACTTCTATATTTCCTTCGCAAAGAGTTACCTCGATTGGACAATCGCCCAACTCTTGTATGAGATAAGACTTTATGTTCAAATCGTCGAAGTCATCCCCCTGTTTCGCTATGCGGAACGTATAAATCTCATGTTTGAACATGGATGCTCGTAGATTTCGTAGTCCTTCAATTAAATTTGTTAAGTCGATTTTTTCAAAATGATTTTTCTTGACGAAAACGGTAAAGATGGAACATTGACCCAATTTTGTGACAAGTACGTCACCCAATTTTGGTCTAGCCGCTGTCAGGTCTTCTCGATTGATGAAAGTGAGATCTCTCAACAGCTTTGAAACTGGTTTCATCATTTCACAATCCAAGGACAGGAAATGCACCATGTGATCTCTCACATACGTGATTCCATCTCGACTGTCTTTGAATTTAATTCGATTTTCAGGCAGTTTCTGAGGTCTGTCAGATTCAGAACTAGATGAAGAGGAAACTTCGGGCGGTGAGTAATTTTGACCACTCAAATCTTCGGCTATGTCTGAAGATGGAGGGTCGAAGACGCACCATGGAGCTTGATTCGGAAATTTAGGTGGCAAATCGTCATTCACAGCCGGCTCATCCCCCAGTTGTTCGTCAACAACTTCCGGATGTGTCACATGGCGAGGATCAGATTCGTTTGCCTGCTCATTTCCGTCGTCTTGTTCTTGGTGTACCTCTACTTGAATCACCGTGGCTTCGTCATCTTGTGTGGTCTCTGAACTGTTTGATTGAGAGGAGCTCTCTTTCCTCCTCGTTAGATCATCTGTAGAATTTTTATCTGATGATTTGGGTCGCTGGTTTTCGTTCAGCAACGTTTTTTCATTTTCATTAGTTTTTGGAGAAACTTCCTTCATTCGCTTAGGAGTTTCCTGGTGTGCTATACTGGAAGATGCAGCTGGAAAATCTTCAGTGTTTAAGGTTTGAGAAGTAGAAGGTCTTGCTGTGATGGTAGAATTTCGATTGTCTGCTTCTACATCGTCATTCCAATAGAAGGTTTTAGAATGGTCATCATATTCCAGCCCTTTATGCTCTTTCTGTGCAGCTCTCAACACAGTGTGTTTCCACATGGGAGTAGATGGGCTTGAACCACTACTTAAATATTTTTCGCGAAGTTTGGTAGCTCGCGACAACGGTGGAGTTGCTGGATTTGTCTCCACTTGGACTTCTGGTTCAGAGCAGCTGGCTTCGCTCGAATCTTCGTCTTCTACTGTACTTTCGTTTTCACGACGAAATTCGTCTTCTTCTTCCTCTTCTATTTCTTCGGATTCGTCCGGGTCTTCGTTTTCATCGTATTCGTGCGGAAGGTAACTCTGTTCAAGATATTCTCTGACTTCCTTGGCCACCTGAGGGCTGACTACTGGCAGTGGATTGTAGTAGTCGTCTGGATGGACAGAGCAATCCGCTTCCTTATCTGGGATGTTAACGGTTCGTTGTTCAAGAGCTCTGTTGAAACGTTCGAATGATTTTCTCAAATCTTCCCGCAATTGTTGTCGATCTATAGCCTCGGGCGAATTTCCATCCCCCTGATCGCTGGAGCTTTTATCCTGTTCGTTCATCAGATATTCTTCGTTCATGAGTCGGACTGCTTCCTCTTCCTCCTCATCTGTTTCTTCCGAATTTGTTTCAGGTTCTGGTTCCGGATCTACTGGAGCTTGAGGTTTTGATGATGTGGGTGGTTGATTTTCTTCGAATACGTCGTCTTCAATACCCCCTGAAACGTCAGGTTCGGCGGTACTTATCTCACAGTAATTTATCTTTTTCTTATTTGGGTTTAGTTCTGTGGCTCGTCTCATACGTAAACGAGACGCAATTGTATCACGAGGTTGTGGAGCACTGTTGACACGGGGTTTATTTTTACCTCCCGGTTTTCGACCTCGTTTTACTGCTGCTATTGCTTCGTCGTCAGGACACGAATTTTTCTTGAGCGGTAACATTACAGCTTCTTTGATGGGTGTTTCTTCTGAATTAATCTCTGCCGGAGATCTTCCTTCGGGATTGTAAGATAATCCTTCGGCATATTGCTCAGAGATTTTATGACGAACAACAACAGAGAATTTATATTCACTTAATTTAGATCTCCATTTGATTTGGCGTTCTGTAACGGTTTGGCTATCCTTTAACCAGGACATACAAGGACTGCTTGTATACAAGGTGAAGGGCTTACCATAGAGGTAAGGCCGGAATTGTTGCACCGCATACAAAACCGCCAAACATTCTTTTTCGTTATGTGTATATCTGGTTTCAGTTTCTTGCAAAACTCTAGATGTACATGAGACAATTTTCTCGACATTTGCATCCGGGTTTTCAGGAGTGTGATCTTCGTTATCGAGTTCTTGGCTCAAGATACCCGAGATGCCAACATCGGATGAACTAGTTGCTAGTATAAACGGTCGATTAAAATCTGGGTAAGCGAGGAATGAATTCTCGCACAATGCATTCTTTATGTCATCGAAAGCTTTTTGAGAATCAGCTGACCAGACGAACGGTTTAGTTTTTCTGGTAAGGTCAGTGATTGGTTTCGCTCTTTCAGCGAAGTTTTCGATGAAACGTCGGTAGTAGTTAGCTAACCCCATAAATTTGCGCGCCTCCGTATGATTACGGGGGTGGGACGCATTTTTAAGGGATGAAATTTTCTTTGGATCGGGTTTTACGCCATCTTTAGTGATAATGTGACCCAAATATTCCACCTCGGGGCAGAGAAATTTACATTTCTCGGGCTGAAGAGTTAGCCCAGCCTCTCGGAGGCGGTTGAAAAGCCTTTGCACTCGTACTTCGTGCTCTTCAAGTGAAGATGCGTAACTTACGAAATCATCCAGGTAAATGAACAATTCGGTGCCTTTTAACCCACTCAAAGTGGAGTCCATCATGCGTTGGAAAATTGCTGGAGCGCACTCAAGCCCAAAAGGCATGCAGCAATATTCCCAATGGCCATCAGGGGTAGAAAACGCAGTTTTCTCAGCATCCCTGGGATCCATTGGTACTTGATGGAAACCGCTTGCAAGATCAAACACGCTGAAATATTTCGCTCCACCGAGTTGATCTAGAATGTCAATTATGAGTGGTAAGGGATAAGCATCCCCGATGGTTATTTTATTCAAATTTCGGAAGTCGATAACCATTCTCCATTTTTTATTACCTTGCGCGTCAGATTTCTTAGGGACGATCCACAAGGGCGAATTATACGGAGATTTTGATTTACGTATAATTCCTTGTTTAAGTAAATTATCGACTTGTTTCTTAATTTCCTCGCGATGTTCTTGAGGGAAACGGTATTGTTTGATTCGGACTGGCGTATCACACGTGGTTTCGATTTTACAAGTGAACTTTTTAGATCGTCCCAGGCGATCGCCAGGAAGGTGAAAAATATCATGATTTTTCTGTATGAGTTTAAATATTTGTCTTTTTTCGAGTCGATTGAGATGGTCCGTCGGAATTTTATTAAGGATCGCGTCGATACGCTCCCTTCTGGAAAAGGATTTCCTTTCGGGTGAGGAATCAGATATCTCCGAATTTCCATCTGAAAGATCTGGATGGTCGTATTCGAATTCTTCGAGAATCTGAGGCTCGATGTTGATTTCTGCTGGGTCCGATGTCGTGTTGATCACCATACACATCGCCTGGCCATCATCCACAGAAACAACGGCTTCGCCCATTAAGAGTCCTTCCTTAAGAGGAACCTTACGGAGATAGCCTTGTCTGATTTTTGGATTCACGACAGGTACGGAGACAGACATTCGCATACGGGGTGGAATGACATACGAACGTGATGGCTTTACCCCTAAGCTGAAGTATAGGGGTCGGGAAGGTCTGGAAAATAAATTCCGAGATTGATGATGATACGAGATTTCGGCCTGTTCCTTTCTCAGGAAGTTGTTTCCCAAAATGCCCACGCCATTGAAGGGTAAATTACCCTCACAAACGTGAAATCGAATTTTGGATCCCGAAACTTTCAGTTCGACAGAACCGATCGTCTCCATGGGATGCCCATTTAAACCTCGGAGTAGCATCGTGTCACCACGATCCACTCTAATTTCGGGTTTAAGGGCAGAAGAATTTATTAGACATACATCCCCCCCTGTATCCACGAGGAAACATTGTAGTTCTCCATGAAGAGAATTACATGAATCGAATATTTTTGGGCCTGTCCCCAGCGACAGGATATATCCTCCCTCGAGGTCGTCTTCCATTGTGAAAGGGATAGGACGGGTAGGTCGATTTTTGAGGACCAGCGTATTCCAGTAAAAGGAAATGCCAGCTCGTTCTTTGATGAAAAATTCGTTTCCAAGGATACCCGGGTAACCTCCAGGTGATCCAGGTACTACTTGGAAACAAATATCTACTTCAAAGACCTTGAGCGTCACAGTTCCAATGATTGGCATACTGCTGGTCGCTATGCCGCCCACTTTACCTCCGTTTTCTGGGTAAACGATGGTGTCATCCCCCAGAGCGTCGATACAAAGGAGGTTCAGGTCAGAACCTGTATCCAGTAGAACTTCACAACCACCCTGGAAGAGGTCTGGAGATTTCATCCAGACTCTCGGACCTTTACCGATTACTAGTGCGAGGGCTTCGGGCGTTGAAGGATTTTGAATTCCTTCGCAGTCTGAGGCCTCTGCTGGGCACTCATGGATCGGCGAGGCTCGCGGGGCATACTCGCAGTCGCCTCGGCCTGTCGAGCGCCCATCAAGTTTAAATGATCGTCGTTGTTTTTCCTTAGGGCGGATTTATTCGAATCGCGGTGAGGGCAGAACGGACAGTCGCAACATGGAGCGTTTAATTTTAGATGCTCCAGTTTTTCAGCGTCTATGTCAACAGGATCAAACGTCACGGTCTTTTGTCTGGCTGTAAACTGCTCTTCTGTACGAGAACGTGAAGTGCTTTTCTTGTACGTTCGTGGAGTCGAATCATCGTCACGAGTCTGGCTACGTCCCCCTTTACTTGAGGTGTAAGCGTAAGTTAAGTAGTCTGCGGACTCTGCACTGGCGTCAGAGTCTACACTGTCTTCGTCGTCTGTGTCATATTTACTTCGTCTGTGGTTATTCTTAGAGTAACTGAACGTTCGTCCTCTAGTCTCTCTACGATCGTCGTAATCGTTGTAATCTCGACGAGGTCTCTGATAATCGTCTTTCGAGTATCGTCTGTTATAGTCTCCGTCGTAGTCTCGACGGTCTTTATGAGAATTACGCGAAAATTCGTTAGAATCGCGTTTCCGAGCAGGCCGCAAACATTCGCGAGTTCGCTCTTCTTTAATCGCTTTGTAAAGCTCTTCCAGCGTTCTGGGGTTTTTTAGACGCGCAAGACATTTTGGAAGGTCCGGCAAAGCGGAATAAAGGAGGTCGAATGCAACCTTTTCTTGCTGTGACATGATGGCGTCTCGATTTTCTGCCGGGAGTGCAGCTTCCAGGCCTTTGATCATCTTGCGTAACCTGAAATAGAAGTCTTCGATAGTTTCCCCGTCCTTTGGGGACGCTGCAGCTAGACGTTTGTGCCAGATAAGAGCTGGATCGCCGTGGCGAAACCTCTCTCCCAGAGCGTCGAGAAGTTCTTCAACGCTGTGAATCGGAGTGTATTCAATGATGCTCTTAGCACGACCCGAAATTCTCTTCGCGATTTTTGCAACGAACATGTCATGGTGGTCTGGGAGGATGCATGGTAACCAGCTTCGTACGATTGCGTCAAATTCTCTGAAATCTTGTTCGCAAGTTGGGCCTTCACCGTTGAAATTAGGTAGCTCTCGATAGAGATCTTTGGCCATATCGTACTGGGTTGGTGGGGTGTTTGCATCGTGCAAAGTAGCATCCAGCCGGATGATGGGTCTGTCGTTGTCAGGCATTTCTGCTTGTAAGCCGTGAAATGGGGGAGGCGTTAGATTTCTTCGTCTCCGGTGTTGTTTATTACGAGTAATGGTGGTGACCACACCCTAAGGTGTTGGTGAAGCGACGATTTTATGAGTCGTTAAACTCGAAATGCAAATTGCTGACTTAGTCAGACAGAGAGAGAAAGAATTACTTTCAACAGCTCGAAGCTGTGACAATAAAGTCGATGTTTGACTTTTCGCTGACTTTGCGGTTTGATCGCGAAGTCGCGGACTGTGAACTCAGGTGTTTCGCAACTCGATTGAGGGGCAGAAAACGCTGAGTTCGCAATACGTGGAATTGCTAACCGTTAAGGTGTGGCAAGTCCACGAAAACAGGGTGTGGCACTTTCAAAAATGCCACGAAAATATAATTTTGAAATTTTTAGAATTTTGAAAATAGGAAAATTACCACAAATCTACCTTTAATATCAAAATTGGTAGAAAAATGATACCTGTGGCTCAAAAAGAAGGATTATTAATTTCGAAAATCCCACCGCTGCCACCAGTGTTCTTTATGTTATGTCCGCCGCTTAATTTTTAATTATTTATCCGGGATTTCTCCCTTTGGTAGCGATAGTAATTTTTGGACAAGCGGGTTGGAGGGTGCGGACAACAATAAAGAATACGAGGAAGAAATTATCTTCCTATAATTTATTATTTATAGTGGATCTTTTCGAAAATTAAGAACCCAAACGTCTTCAAAGAGACTGGTGCTCTTGTTTAAGCCAAAAGTATTTTATGATGATAGAAAAATAGTTCTTTCACCTACCTTTCGATGTAACTTCTTCTAGTACGGCAGCTATTATCCCTCCAGAACTAAACAGCTCACTCGGCCTTCCTGTAAGGTTGGTAGAATGGGTGCGGCTGGGTTGGTAGGATGATGTCTTATGTACTACTTTCGAATGAAAATCGAACGGCTTGAGTGATGAACTTGATCTTTTATTTAGTATTTTAAATTACAACGTTTTAACAGAACGTCACTTGTTCACTCTAGTTTTCACAATTTTATGTTTAATTTATATTATGGGATTATTTATCCTTGACAATTATTTTATTAAGATTTTAATATATATTTAATGCGTTCTTTTACACACCCGAAAAGTGGTTTTATGCGCAAATTAACTCGGCACGAGATGGAATCGCAAATTCACGTGATTTGCGTCACTGGTTCGATCGTACCGGATGATTTTTAAAATCCGGCAAATATTGTATTAGACGAACGATTACTACAGTTGCGTCAGATCGAATTTTAGATCAATATTTGAGGATTTTTAATAATAATTTGAATTCAATTACTGATTATTCAACGCCGAAACGGATTCCTGCAATAATTGACTCAAAAGATTTTAGTTTTAAATGCCTTACTGATTATTCTACGCCTAGGGCGGATTCCTGCAGTAAGGTTAGTGATAAATTCACGATCTTTGACTATTTCTTATTGATTATTTCGACGCCGTAGCGGATTCCTGCAATAAGAATTAGTCTAGATAAATTAAGAAATGCCTTATTGATTATTCAACGCCGAAACGGATTCCTGAAATAAGGTTTATATTGAAAATATTAAAAATCCTCTTATTGACTTTTCAACGCCTAGGGCGGAATCCTGCAATAAGAGTGCACGAAATTTCGACGTTCGAATATTCGCGGACCGTAAGTTTTAAGAACCGACTAGCCCTGAGCTATGGGTGCTCAGGCTTTTTATAAACTTTGGTTGGTGATTTAATGGGGAATTTATAATCATTGTCATTGGTGGAAAGTGACGACAGTTTATTATTTATTCGTTAAACTTATTGCAGGTGTCTTCCCACTATTCTTTGCCGCATAAAAAGGTGAAAAAGCTGACGCTGCGTTGTCGCGCGCTTTTCAAAGAGGAGCTCAGGAATAATTATTTTAAATAATTATTAACATAAAAAAAATTATTTGGACATAACAGAGCATACGGGAGATGAGCATGCGCTTCATAGTGTGCAATTGACTCATCAAAAATGATTTGTCGTTAAATATTTAAGATTTCCGCTGCCATGGTCGTGTACACGTTAAACAACAAAAATAAATTTTTATTTTCTTAATTTCCCACGTAATTTTAGTCCTAGGCTCTGTAGAAACTGAGCGTTCTGATGTGTTAACACCTTGTGAGGTACTTGGCGACTGATGTTGCTTGACCACGCTGCTATCTTTTTATAGTCAGCACCACTTTTTGTCTCATACACGATACCCATTATTTTATAGACTTTATATGTAGTCTTATCGTTATCGTCTCACCTCTGAAATTAGCCAGTTTTCCGTCTTGATCTACAATTCTCAGTCTGAGATTATGTATTGCTTGTATGGCTATCGGTAGATAAATGATGTGTGATGGCAATTCAACAATCTTTTATCCAGGTGGTACACTCGGGAAAAATTCATGAATAGTGTGAACTTTGTGTTCATTTACGTAAGCACCTGATGTGATGTTGCACTCAACTCTCAGAGCATTGAGTTTTAATATCTTTACTGGTAAATCTGATGAGTGAGTTTTATGTGGTGCAAGCTTCTGATTTGTAAATCCCAATAGCTGACCAATAGAATCATGGGGTGTAAAATTTACAAATTGATCACATTTAATTTCACTTCTCAATTCATTGTTATTGGCTCTGATGCTGATGCTGAGTCTTCGTAATTTCCTTTGAATGTATTTTCCAATGTCAGTGATTTTGTAACTTCCTGTTGGTATTGTCAAGACTTTTTCTTCAACAGTTTCATATTTTTCAGCTTCTATATCATTTTCACTCACTGAGTTATTTAAATTATTATTTTCCGGCACTGAGATATTGTCATCATACTTTGTAATTATTGCCGCATTTCTTTTAGCTCTTTTTTTCTTGACTATTTTCTTTTTCTCATTGATGCTGTTATCATCATCATTATTTTTATTCACAGGATAAGAGACATAGAATTTATTAGCACCCACATCAATATTGGGTATTGAATTAAATGTTAATAACTCTACAAGTCCCAGGACATAATTTTTATTTGGTGATAATTCAATTGGAGGGAAGTAGTTGGCCTCCAACATGGACCTCGATCCTGTTAACGTTAATGTGAATGACTCAGCCATGACTGATGTGCTCTACACAAAGTCACATCAATTTATAGTTGTCCAGTAAAAAATTCGAGACATATGTCCACATATAATTGTATCAAAATCCTGATATCTTTTGTGGTTATATTTCACGCTACCTACATCGAGATACTCCATAAGATCCTGTGGTGGCTGTAAATTACCAAAACTGTCAAAATCAATAACTTTATCATTATTTTTCTTGTATGCAACCCAATGAGTACCAGGTGCGAATTTATCATCAAGATTAATAATAGCTGATTCGTTTTTTCTCGGTCCAGTTTTAGGTAAATGGTTTCCCATAAAAACACCACGAAAGTTTGGAATTTTTAGAGCTTTAGCGTATTTCAGTAAGTCGATGTTTGCAAGTGGTCGATGTGGTAGCTCTACTTGTTTTTCGACTTGCATCCTTGACCTACTGGATATGGTCTCAAATAAAAACCCATACCACGTCTGTAAAGTCTCAAGTATAAACCTTTACCCATGGATATCTGCTCCATTTTCAAATTATGACGTTTGCTCTCTTCCAATCGATTTTTAGCAGCACTTCCATCATTTACAGCTTTCGCTATATCAGCAGCATCCCCAGCCAAAGCTCCTGTTGCACTCAGGCCAGCAAAAAGTGGTATTAAAAATAGTAGTACACCACCAACTTTGGATGGAACCGGTAGAATTCGTGGCAGCCGAATATTTTTTTTCCCACCAGATTTTTTAACAGCCTGACGAGCTCCTTTCAACGCCGTTTTAATTGGATCACCTCCAGGAGTCATGGAATTTTTGGCGGCTGTGACAACTTGTCTTAGTGCTACTTGTTTCTTTACACTAGTCTTTTTCTTGCTAGTCTTTCTCTTACTAGTCTTTCTCTTGCCAGTCTTTTTCTTAGTAGGCTTTCTCTTACTAGGCTTTGTCTTGCCAGCTGTTCTCTTCTTCAACCCCATTCCGAATCTTTTTTTCATCTTCATGATTTTATTTACACTCCACGCAGCAGCTTTTTCACCAATACCAGCGCCTTTTGCTTGATAACGTTGCCACGCCTTCTCAGCAAGTATTTGATCAGCCTCGTGACGTGCCGCCAAATTTTCGCGATTATACGAGTATGCGATATCGTGATCTTTACACGCAACGTCCAGAGGATTAATTCCGGGATCACTACGAGCTAATCTTTTGGCTAGCTTGGTTTCTGGTCCACAGTACTGGTATCCAGGTATGTGTAGTTCAACTGGTAGCTTATTAATTAGACTGTTTATAAGACCTCTACCACTGGTCTTTAAACATGTGGTCTCCATAGTAGCAGCATCATGACTGACTTAAAATGATATAAAACCTGATACTTATAGCTCGCTGAGTGAGTTATTGTTGTGATCGCAAACTGACAACATGGATTTTAAAAGTCAAGCGGCTAAGTTACCAGTAATAAATTTTGATCAGATTGTTCAAGGTACCGGAGTGAAAAAAGTTAAGAGACATGGCACTTTATTACCAAACAGTGTACGCGCTATATTTTGTGGTCCATTAAATTGTGGAATAACAAATGCTCTGCTCTCACTCATCGTACACCCCAATGGCTTGAGATTTGATAATATTTATCTCTACTCAAAATCTCTGAACCAACCGAAATATAAATTTTTAGAATCACTACTTAAACCAATAGAAGGTATTGAATTTTTTACATTCAACGAGCACGAAGAAGTACTGAAACCGGAAGATGCAAAACCAAACTCATTGATGATATTTGATGATGTCGCTTGTGAAAAACAAGATCATATCCGAGCTTACTTTTGTATGGGTCGACATAAAGATGTTGACAGTTTTTATCTCTGTCAGACTTATACACGTAGTCCTAAGCATTTGATACGTGGCAATGCAAATTTTATAGTTCTCTTTCGACAAGATGAAATGTACTTGAAGCATGTGTATGATGATCATGTAAATACTGACATGTCATACAATTTATTCAAAGACTTGTGTTCAGCATGTTGGAATGATGATGGTAAATATGGTTTTGTCGTGATTGACAAAGACAGTGAGCTAAATAGTGGCAGATATAGAAAAGGATTTGACTGTTTTATTAGTATAAATTAAGTTGTACTTGACAAATAGTCATCAGAGATTAAGTGAACTTTAACCCATCAACATGAAGACCGAGGAGCTTTCAAAGCAGAGAGATGTCTTACATCAGATATCTTAGGCTAGTGATGCTATCCGACGGAAGCACAGAATGCTCAAGTTGGGTAAAAACACAGCTGAAAGGGCAATGGGGGAAATGTTTAAGCCTATTGTTACACCTCTGCAGAGTCTAGTCAAATCATCTAAACATAAAGTCAAGCAAGAAGTCAAAGAAGAATTTAAAGATGATAATTCAACGGTGAATAATGATACAGAATTTGAAGATGCCAGTAATTATAATAGTATTATCTCTGAAGATGACATGGGACTCTGGATGAAACACAAATATTTCCTGCTGCATCGAGTACCCCCGCTAAGCCAGTGAGCGGCGAAATAAAATCATATTTAGCTAAAGTGTACAGAAGAAGTAAAGATATTGATATGAGATATGGTGTTTGTCGACGTTTTAATGATTTTTATATTGGTGATTCTCAAATAACTTTTGACGATAATGAGATTAATATAAAAAATAAAGATTACTCTGTGACTCCTGGTTTATTGGAATTATTATTTAAAAAATCACCGGATGATTCAAAAGTCACGCAGAATGATAAAAATAAATACAGTGTAAACTCTATATAACGTCACTTAAGGGACCGTGCATTTTTCGACGTTATAGAGAGTGGTCGTTAAATGGAAAGAAAGAAAAAATTGCATTATTTTAACGTTCTAACATGTACGAGTGTATTATACAAATAATATTATACAAATAATAACAATACAATACAAATAACAACGCTTATTGCGTATAGTCGGTTATTTTAGTCTGATATTTTTTGTTGCACCAATATTCTAATTGTAATTTATTATAAATTTTACTCATATCATGAGGTACTGTCACATCAACTTCATTAAATAAAAAATATTTTTCCAACAATTTTGCTGCATTAAGTGCTTCGTTGATGCTTGGTAGAGGCTCAGGGTCGTCTTTCTCATCTTCATCTTCATCCACCTGCTGTTCCTCAGTATTTTTCACAGAATTTAAAATTTCTTCATCTGTCAATGAAACTGTTGTAACCAGACTGTCGTCAACTTCTATGTAGGTTTGTAAATCCAAACCGTCTCCCAACATCACTAATTTTTTCACCAGCTTCTATAGCACGTATTAATGAAACTTTTTCGTCAACACACAAAGATTTTCTTTTACTCGCCATTCTTGTAGTTTGAGGGTTTGTAGGCAACTGAGAGATTATGATAACGTGTAACCAACGAAAGCCGAGTAGTTGAGGTAAACATGTGTAAGTTCATTCACACAACAAACATACGACTGCATTTCTTAGAATTTTCGGTATGTCAGTAAAAGAAAACATACACAACTACATTTCCATTGATTTCGGCAACTTAGTCAGTACTTCCTAGTAATTAGTAATGCCTTATTGTGGTCGTTAATTAGAGTGAGCGTGATGCTATATGGAGTGTATTATTGTATAGACAACAATGTAAACCAACCAAAGTCGAGAAATTTTGACGTTATACGGAGTTTGACGTTAAATGGAGTGTCGTTATATAGAGTTTACACTGTACTTAAAAAACTAATTTTTTTACAAAATTTTTCATTTTTTTTTCTTACAAAAGTTTTCTTTTTTTAATTGCTATAACATTTTCATCATCATAATCATCATTATCTTTATCATAATCATTTGATTTGAATCCCCATGGCAATGTGCCAGTTGAGTTGTCCAAAAGTTGTCGTATGTCATTTGTCCAGCTTAAGGCAATTTTGTACTGTGCTACTGTCGTCACGTCATGTTTAGAACTTTTAATTAAGTACTGTTTTTTTGTCAAGTTAATGTGATCGTGAAGACATCTATCGAAATCATCAAACGTGATAGTTCGCAACGTTGGACCTCGGATTCCCTTTGCTCGTTTTTTGGTTTCATCATTGTTTAAAATTTTATAAGCGTATAGCTTGGCCCGAAGTCCGTTGAAATGAGTCATAATTTTTCCATTATTCTCATCTTTCATCAGACCTGGGACCTTTTTGTTTGCTAGCGGCATATTGTACGCGTTTTGAGGGGGGTAGTCCAAAGTATCGAATTTTGAAATATCACGTTTCATGATTTCGTAGATGTCTGGTACGGTAAAGTGGTAAATTAAACTGTCAGTGTCCGTATACATCAACTTAGGTTGTTGATTCGTCAAGTTCTGTTTGACATAGTTATAGTGGAAATCATAGATAAATATTTTTGATAAATCTAAAATCGCGAACCCAGTGTAAATAGGTTTATCAAAATATACCTGGGTTGTTTTCATTTCCACTATAACTATGTCCTTGTCAAAGATAGTAAGACTATGGAAGTTAGGTTTACAAATGAAGTCTGATGCACCATATCGACCAGACCATCTAGTAACTAATTGAATATCTTTGTGTTTTCTAACATTCTCCATAGTCTTACCGAAGACTGCGTTATTCATGAGTTTGAAGAAATTCTTCTCAAACTCATTTTGGGCAGCCTTCCTACAGTCTGTATTCTTGTCAATGTATGTCTTTAGCCATGGGGATTGCTCAAATTTGAGTACGCGATGAATTTTTTTCAACTGCATTCCTAAATCTAAACATTGTTTTAAATTTTCACAATGAATTATGTATTTATTTTCATCATACAGAGTGGTACATGATTTAGTAGACTTGCTACCCGGCGGTAAAAAGTGCTCAGGGCACAATGGTAAATCTTTGTGCAGTTCATGTAGCTCTTGTGGATAGTGCAAGTTTACTTCTAAAATTTATCCTACAGTGTCATTGGTATTTACGAAGTTATTTACATTATTTAAATCATTTTCATCTACCCACTCAAATGAGCCTTTAGGTAGTGGCATACTCATTGCCGCGCCATACAAATTATTGACGTCAAAATACATCACGTATGACCCGGGTTTGTTAACATCAAATTGACTACCCATGTATCAATTGTTGGCCTTCGCATGCCTATTAGTACACTGAGACACTCCACCTCGTATACCTTTCTCGATGAAAAGTACCATTTCGGGGTCAGTCAATAGTTCTAGTTCCACATTGGTGTATTTCAGCATTGCATCAAAAGCTAATCCGGGCGCTGTATAATAGTGCAGCGGGTCTAAGTTATAATTATTTAAACAACTGTGTCTGAAATTTTCAAATACATCGACCAAGAGTAGTACATCAGTCTTGAGATATAGATCAGAGTACTCGCCTAATGTACTGATGTTAAATTTATTCCAGACAAGTTGAGCAAATGTATAATTATCGTCAGATATACCATTATTAGATAATTTTGAAAAAAATGAGTTTTGATCGGGCAACTGTTTGTCATTAAGCTTATCAATGTTTGTGATATATTCACATGGGAATACACCCTTGCGAGTTACTAATTGGAATTTTTCCGGATCTGGGTAATGAAGTCTTGTAATTTGTTTATTGTCATCATCAAGATAAGATGCTAATTTTTCTAAACTTGATGCCATGAATCTAAATGAATCTATAAAGCGTAAAGATACGGATATATTATTAATGGACTTTGTAAATGAGATATATCGCTCCTTATTAATTGGCAATAATGTAACTTTACCTTCAAAAACTGTTGCTAATGATTTAATTAAAAAATGAGAATCATACCCAGATAAATTGTGAAATACTACCGGTATTACATGAGATTTCAGATAATTTAAATTGCATGAAATGTGTGCAGGTCCGCGATAGTTACCCGTAAAATGGCAATGATCATAGCATTTCTCCTTATCAGAGGCTATTGTTTGTTTGCAAATATGACAAACAGTTGACCGATCACGACTCTTTTGTTGCTGTTTGTCAAGTGGTTTCATAGGTATAGGATTTTTCAAATACTGCTCAACTTCAAATGCAAAATTTTCGAGTTTATTGACAAACCATTTTACGCAATCAGATGATCGATTAATTTCAAATTTTGACAAATTATTGTCATAATTACAATGACGATAAAATGCAATGCTGTGTGGAACGTGTTTTTGAATATCATCATCATCCCCCTGAGGCTCTAGTGTACACTCTAAGTCTGCGTAGACAACAAATGGTACCGGGTCTTTATTACAATAATTTTTAAATTTTAATATTTTGTTTTCATTAATAGGAAATTTCATACAGACTTTATTTAATTTGAAACAGTCATCATTGTGACTATTAAAAGATGTTTCTGTTTTAAAGTGATTTGAACATCTATCACAGAAATACAATTTACAATGCGCCTTAGAAATTTGATTTTTAACTAATCGCGATAGATTTTTAATTAAGGCAAAATGATAAACAGGTTTATAATTTTTAAAATCATTCTCATTGGGCATATTTAAATTTACGTTTGCCTGCACCATTAGAAGATGAATTTTTTTTACATCAGACTTACAATTTTCACTTAAATATAATGGTATTATAGTACTTTTTTCATCCCCGAAACCGTTAAATTCTGACTCAATACCGTATACATTGATTGACAAATTATTTAAATTTTCAAATTTCGGAATATCTTTTGGGGTAATTGGAAAATCAATACCTTCATACTTAAGTACGCTGCTGTAATGAGGGTACGATGTTGTCCTCTCCGGATGTCCGGTGTGAGCTTCGTGTGTTGCTGCCACAACACACCAGAAAAAGCAGTACTCGACGTGGTTCTCAATGTTTAAGACTGCGCGTTTGAGTTGAATGTCTCTGAGTAGTCTGACAAAAGTAGATGCCCCAGCTTGTAGAGGTGTATATCTGGACATTGTGATAACCAAGCTATGGATCTCAAGTAATCTCCACCCCGAGTCCTTTTGATTGAACTCTTCAACCTTTTTTAATAAGTTCTCGTTGACATGATTAGCATACCAATCAGCGAGCGATGTTGTGGGTGTAATTTCACGACTTGTGGTGTTGAAAGATTTAGTTTCATCAACGACGTCATTAATTTTTTCATTTCTGAATTTACATACAAGTTCGACGTTGATTTTCACTCCAGCAACATCCCCTAACATTTATTGAATTTTTTCAAAGACCAAGTCTCGAGAATCATTCAAAATTTCTCTCAAATCTGTGTGAGCAAGATTTGTGACACATCCAGTTTGAATGTTGTTCGAGAAAGCGTTATCGAGATCTTGCCACTTGATGAGTCGATGACGCATTCTCAAATCACCACCGGTACCCAAGCCGCTGAGTTGAGCGAATTGATCGCCATACCAGCAGAAAAGCACTATAATTGCTTGAACGCTTCTCTTAATTTGAACACTCGATTGTGGATCTGCCAAAATAGTCTTAAAATAATCAATTGTCTCGACACACACCTGATAGCACCTTTGGCAATGCTCTTCATTCACTGACTCTAACTATAAATCATTGTATGATTGTGCAACAGAATTCACCAAACCGTGAAGTGCATCAACTAATCACGCCATTTTTTTTTAAATAATGTTTTTTTTATCAATAGTTCACAAAAAAAAAAAAAATGTGTCTTCTGCACTAAAAACTATTTAATAAGTGTCAGTTGCACAAAAATTAAAAACTAATAAGTGTCAGTTGCACAAATAAATTAAAAACTAATAAGTGTCAGTTGCACTAAAAATAATGTCTATGCACTCCACTTAAACTAAAAATTGTTTATAATTTTTTTGTAAAAAAATTATTTAAAAAACCGTAGAGAACTTCACAGAGAACTTTACAAAAAACTTTAACACAGTAAACGTCAGAGATTATTTCAGCAGAGATTCGTACTTCATTCAGAGACTCGTACTTCTTTTTTGTGGAGTATGGTCTCACGCGCCTCTTTTATAGGTGGGCAACGGCTCATCAACTGCGCAGTAGAAAGTTTTAGAACAACCTGTGACGTCACAAATGACGCCGTAAAAAATAGATTTCGCCCCAAAAGTACCAACATCACCAAACAAAAAGTAGTGAAATCCCCTAGAATAACGTGTCAACATAACCTAAAACGTCAGATGGCGCGACGAATGATATGACGTCACCTACTACGCAGTTCGAAAATCAAACAAAGAAAACGAGTTTATTCCTGCACATGCATGAGTCATCAGTCTAAAATAGATCTTCTGGAACTTTCTACCACGCAGTTATAAAATCAAACAAAGAAAACAAGTTTTTTCCTGCACATGAATGTATCATCAGTCTAAAAATAGATCTTCTTGAACTTTCTACTGCGCAGTTATAAAATCAAACGAAGAAAACAAGTTTATTCCTGCACATGCATGAGTCATCAGTCTAAAATAGATCTTCTGGAACTTTCTACTACGCAATTATAAAATCAAACAAAGAAAACAAGTTTTTTCCTGCACATGAATGCATCATCAGTCTAAAAATAGATCTTCTCGAACTTTCTACTGCGCAGTTATAAATTCAAACAAAGAAAACAAGTTTATTCCTGCACATGAATACGTCATCAGTCTAAAAATAAATTTTCTGGAACTTTCTACTGCGCAGTTTTTAGAATT
Source organism: Microplitis mediator (assembly GCF_029852145.1). Lineage (NCBI taxonomy): Eukaryota > Metazoa > Arthropoda > Insecta > Hymenoptera > Braconidae > Microplitis > Microplitis mediator. The sequence goes on along the minus strand of NC_079974.1, from coordinate 7,113,918 downwards.
AAACAAAGAAAACAAGTTTATTCCTGCACATGAATACGTCATCAGTCTAAAAATAAATTTTCTGGAACTTTCTACTGCGCAGTTTCAAAATTAACCAATGGAATTAAAATATGATTAATTTAAAAATAGTGTGGTGGAGGATAATAACAAATAGCTGTGCCGGATTTTTTTATTATTCAGTAATTCATTGTCCGTTGTCGAGATACAAGCTATCAAAATGGAAATGATAATAGATGTTCAAGGGTTTAAAGGCTCACACAATCAGTTCATTGTAAAAAAACTTGCTTCAATTAGAGTTCAACATAAAATTGATGGTGTTGAAGAAATGTCATGTACGTTATTCAAACCACCTTGTGATTGGACATCATTATCAAATCAGTGTCAACGCTTAAATACTTGGGTAACATATAATCATCATGGAATCACCTGGGATGCTGGAAAAACATCATATTTAAAGCTAAAAGAAACAATTGAACATGTCACTTATAATTACAAATATATTTATGTAAAAAGTTTTGAGAAAAAATTATGGATCCAAGATTTAATTGGAAGCGAAAAAATTGTAATTGATTTAGATGATTTCAAAGTTCCCGCGTTAAAAAATATAAAATTATTGAACAATAATTTTTGTGAATATCACTGTAAATTGAACAACAATGATAATAATAATTACTTGTGTGCTCTGGAAAATGTAATAGTTTTAAAAAATTGGATTTTTTAAGTAATTAATAAAATTAAACTTAATGTAATTATACTTATTCTCTATTTTTTTCCCCTTTTCTTATTATTATTATTATGACTATTATCATTTTTAAAGATATTAAGTGATTGTACACATTTTTTATAACCTAGAAAATAGTTCAACTTTTTATAATTAATTATTATTTTAATTGAAATATCAAATAATTGACATGCATTCTGGTAGTAAAAACTGATGATAAGTTGACATCAACCCACAACTTGTGATCACATTTTGATGACAAAAAGTTGAATTTACCACCACCATTAACGATCGATTTTAAATTTCCCACGTTTTGAAAAAAATAATAATTACTTGCATGCTTTTGGAAAATGTAGAAATTGATATTTAAATTAATTAATAAAATTGGATTTGATGCAACTCAACTTTTTTTTCTTACAATTATTATTTTTAAAAGATATTAAGTAATTGTTTACATTTTTATAACCTAGAAAATAGTTTATCTTTTGGAATTAATTATTATTATTTTAATTGAATTATCAAATGATTTACATGCATTCTGGTAGTCAAACCTGATGATAAGTTGACATCAACCTAATGCTCCCACCATGCTGAATGTAATAAGTTGATGACAATTAAACGTCAACTTACGGTCAAGTTTCATTCATTTTATGCCAACTGGCTGACTACCAGAGTATATTTTATACGAATTTTGATTGTACCACAACTAATGATTAGATACATTGATAATTACTTAAGTGTTTTATCTTTTAAAAAAAAGGTAATTACAATTTACATTTAAATTTATTTAAATGATTATCGATGTATTTTAATGAATATCGATGAATTTCAAACGGCTGGGATTTTATAGCCGATGATTAAATACAATGTTGGTTACATTTTTTACTCATAGCTGGCGGTGTTTTATTTGTCTAAACTTACGCGCGCAAATTTTTTCTAAGATAAAATTTATTCATTTTTAATTAATTTATGAGTAAAAGAATAATGATTGCGATCATACACTATGATTTTAATTGATATTTTCATATTATTTTTGTAAAACATTGTTTAAATCAATTTCTTTAAAAATGTAAACAAACCAGCGTGGGTTTGTTACCCACGTGCTCATAGTGACCAACAATAAAAGATATGTAAATTTCTGCGATTGGTCAAGAAAAATCAAATTTTTTTCTGATTGGCCCTTTAATTTTTTTTGCCTTCGTTATAAGATTTTAGAGAAGTGGTGGGGTAGTTTCTTGTAAAAACCTGTCACCACAGACGCAGGGTGCTGAAAGACAAAGTGCGCAAATTAAATAAAGCGTAAGGTTTTTTCTTTGTGAAAATTTTTAATAGTGATTAAAATTAACTAAAATCCGAGAAAGGAAACGTCATTAAAAAAAGTAAGTAATTAAAAAAATTATTGTTTCCTATTGATGATTAAAAATAAGATTTTTCTAATTATTTTGACAATCTATTTAATAAATAATTTATTGCTTAAAATAATTATGAGGAAAATTAATAGTTAAATACTGTATAAATAAGTTTTTATCAAGACACACACACACACACACACACACAAAATTAAATATGTCAAATAACTGATCATGTAGAAAAAAAATTTTCTTTAACAGAATAGTAAAATAATTAGAAAAAACTTATTTTTAAAGTATTATAAAAAATTATTGATATAATTGAAATTTCATTATGTTAATAAATAAGTTTTTGAATTTTAAAAAATTATTTTTTTTTTAAATTTTTTAAGCAGATTAGAAACGAGAGACTTTCTAAAGTAATTTATTAGAAGGAAAATTGAATGAAAAAAAATTTCGATCATATTAATAATTATATTTTCTACATAACAAGTTGTTGTTATTTTTTCTACATATTATGATTATGTGTCTAAAAATCCAAGTCATTTGTAAGGAAAATTAATTTCTTAGATTTTTTTTTTTTTTTTTTTTTTAAATACGTTATGGATAAGTTTTCACACACACTTAAAATATTAAAAAAAAACAATTCAGTTTATGTATATATACATAATCAAGTATTTTCTTAATTGCAGAAAAATGAATCGCGAATTCAACATCGAAATTCGTTTTATTGAAATGCGATTGCACTATTCAATGATAGTGCCATTGCGGATTTATCTGGCCTGTAATGATGAATATCTGTTTGCTGGTGATGTGCGGAGTCAAGTGATCCGGATTTTAAGTGGAGGAGAGTCACTGCAAAACGGCCCATTACTTGTGATGGATGGAAGATCCGTCGAACTCACAGTTGACGATTCCCGGCAAGAATGGGTTATCCAAGAGCCTCAACCGGGGATTGAGGATTTTAATGGACACGGCCGTTGAAGCCATTTTTGGGTGGATTGGTGATGAGGTTGTCAACCATCAACGACAAATTGACCAAAACATCAATACTTTTTTAGAACAACAACAAGAGCAGCAGGAGCAACAACAAGAGCAGCAAGAGCAACAACAAGATCAGCTAGACATGGAACTGCGACGACGGATCCAGATCATTAACGATCGACTGCTGAAGACAAAGGGTTGTCATGAACGTTGTTGTTGTCATGATAGGCAACAACAACAACAACGACAACGTGGATTACCCACTCCGTCGCTAGCCTCAACGTTGTTGCTGAGTGACTCAGATGATGATGCATCATCACCACCACCACCACTATCACCACCGTCATCTCATCCACTTCAACCGCCATCATCATCAGCGCAGAGACTTTATCAATCGGATGGGGAAGAATCGTCATTATATGAAGACTTGGACGAAGCATAAATCATTATTATTCTTATTATCTTTTTATTACTATTATATTTTTTTCTTTATTATAATTTATATTCTAAATATACACACACACACACACACTCACATACACACACACACACACACACACACACACACACACACACACACACACACATACACACACACACACACACACACACACACACACACACTCACACACACACATTATATGAATATTAAGTATTTTTTAATATTAAGTATTTCTTTTTTTATTTAAAAAATTAATTAATTAATAAAAAAAAGTATCAAATACATACATATTTTGATTTATATGTTAAAATAACCTTGCCCCTCCTGTCCAGCTTATCCCTCACCGTTAAAATAGGCGTAAATACCGCGCGCTGAACAGAAGGTGCGCGAGCCGTCTTTTTTAAATTTCCCGCAAAATATAAAATTTGCTGCCACCTTTTGTACAGCGTCGACTTGTCATCATTCCTAATACCACAGTTTGCTTAAGCAAAAGTTTCGAAAAAAATCCGTCAACTTCGGACTTTTCCATTTTTACGACATCATGTATGCAACTTGCTATTGAATTTGACGTGAATTTATTTCAAAAGTTGTCGTTAATTTGAAGTCAAATTTTTGGTTAGCTTATCATCAATTTGACTTCATAAATTGTTAACTATATTTTTACCCTCAAATTGTTGACAATTTTGTGTAATAATTTAATTACCTTCTGCAATGGCAAGAATGAACATTACCGACTGGTTTTTCGTAAAAGTTTTTTTAAATAGAAGAAAAATTTTTATTTTCAACTTTTGGTGTGAAATTCACTACAAATTCGGGCAGCAGATTTCAGGTAATTTCAACATCAAATTACGCCCAATTTCTAGCTAAAGTGGCTATCAGGTATACTTTGCACAGCGCATGCGCAGACTGACATTTCTGTTTCCCAAATTGGATTACGATTATTAGTATTATTACGATTATTACTATTGAAAAAATTCAACTATAAAACTAAAATTACTATGGAAAGGTCTATAAAGAATTCTGTAAAAGGATAATAACATTTTGAATATTTTATTTTTTTAAAAAGATAAATACATTTACGTTGACCATATAGCAAATTCAAATTGACTGTATTTACTTCCATGAAATCTTAAATAAAGATGCTGTTCTTCGACAGTGTTGACAAGGTTTTTGTAATTCAGTAATTTTGTACATTTTGCCAACTTCTAATTCTTTAAATTTTTTAGTTAGCGAAATGTTTTCTAAATTACTAATTTCATTAAGTTTCTTCAAATCCATCCTAGAAAAAGATATTCAATTAATTAGTTAATTAATGAGTTGATTAATACATTAATAAAGCATCAAATATTTTTCTAAATTTACAAGTAAAATGACTTACGTGATTTATAAAAAAACGAACACAATAAATATTATAAAAAACTTTAGTATAAGCTTTCACTGACTGTTCACTTGGATGTTTCAGCAAAGACTGAGTGCTGAGAGCTCAAGAGCTCAGAAATTATTCGTCTACCCCCACTACAACTCAGAAACAAGCTCAAACTTGTCGGATGACGTCATCTAGCAAAAAAAGGGGGGGTCAGCCGATAGATGGCATCCTCTCAGCATGCTTCTCACATGCACTTGTCCACACCTCAGTTTCAATATATAAGACTTGAAATTAATACACTCGTAAGTACACACACTAACACAACCTGTAGATGGTAGGCAGCTAGTGCCAGCTCTGGGGGTGATGCGAATTACTCAACCACCTTTAATCTGGTAGGCTGCCCATGACCCGATCTAGTTTGTAACAGATGCGTGAATGTTACTTTTTTTTACGCAAGCACCATCGTACATAACTTCAAATAACATCCAAAAATAACCTAAAAAGCATGTTTTAGTCGGTAAAATAGGTCTTACCGACCACCACCACAACCCAACCGATGGCCAAACCAAGTTTACCGACGGGCAATATCAATACAGACGATAAAACAGTGCTTACCAGCGGCCAAATCAGAGTTTATCGACTGCCAATCTAATGACAGTCGGTAAAACAGACCTTACAGACCTTACCGACCGCCAGTATATCTACCGACCGCCAACAGGTTACCCTCCGTCGGTAACTCAGCCCGGACTAAAACCCACAATCTGTTTTATCGGGGGGGGGGGGTGAACTCCCCCTGATCAACTACTCTTAAGTAATTCTGATGAATGGTACATGGACGGAAACTTCAAACTAGCACCACCTCAATTCATGCAATTATATGTAATTCGTGTAATAGTTAATGACATTGCAATCACTCCAGTCTACGTAATTTTACGAAAAAAAAACTAGAGCAACCTACGAAGAAATGTTCACTATATTAAAAGATGAATGCACTTCGCGTGACATTGAATTAACGCCAACTAGTATTCATCAAGATTTTGAACAAGCAGTGATTGCGGCTATTCGTAATGTTTTTCTTCATGACATTACAATCCGTGGATGCTTATATCACTTATGTCAATCAACTCATCGTAAAATTCAAAATTTAGGTTTAGAAACAGAATACATAAATAATGAAGAATTTTATAAATTTTGTGGTCAAATCGATAGTTTGGCATATCTTCCGGTTAATGATGTTAAGGATGGTCTAGATCATTTAAAAACCATAGCTCCTGAAAACGCTTGCAAGCTTTTAAAATTTTTTGAAGAAACATATGTTAATGGTAGAGCTGTTTCCCGTAAAAACTCAAACAAAAAAACTTATATTAAACCATTGTTTCTACCTGATACTTGAAATGCCCATGAATCAGTATTAAATGGTGGTAGTGATACAAATAACTTACACTAATGCAAAAAATTAAAGGAGCAGAAAAATTTTATAAATTTTTTAGTGATTTTTGGAAGGCTGTAACTTGGTGAAAAAAAATCGTATCGAAAATTTAAAAAAAGCATTTTATAGCTTGAAATCTCTAGTTTAGGTGTATTTTTTTCAAAATTTTTTAAAAGCTCCGATTATTGCGCAAACATGAGAAATACCGCGAGCCAAAAAATTTCTAAATTTTTTTTTTTTTTCCGAAGAGCCCACGGACCGCGGAAAAATTCTTTAAACTAAACGAATGCATAGCTCGTTTAGCAAATTTATTCAGCTTCAATTTGGTTTTTTTTTTAACTTCGTAGGACGATTTGTCGCAGAGATATCAGCCTTCAAACAGAAAATGATCCTTTTGGCTTTGATCTTCGATATTTCAGGTACCAATGATCGCACAGAAAGTTGAAGGGCGGCGTTGAAAACTTGAATAAATTCCCTACAAGACCCTGTCATCATTTTTTGAAAAAAAAAATTTTTTTTATTTTTAACATCCATCAGAAGTAAGTACCAAAAAATGACTTTTTTTGGTTTTTTAGTAAATCAACCGCTACTCTGCAAATATCGATAAAAAAAATAATGTTGTCAGGGACTTTTTTAGCTCAATGTATCCCCAAGACCCCTGTAAATTTTTAAATTGATCTATCAAACCGTTTTTTGGGAATCATCGATCAAAGTTTAGCTAAAGAATTAAAGGAGCAAGTTTTGTTCCTTTAATTGTGTAATCATAATCAAAATAAAAAAAATTTTTTTTTTCGACTTTTCTCAAATTTTTACGTTGGTAACTCAGCAAATGCAAAGAAATGACAAAAAAAATTAAAAATTTCCAAAAAATGTCAAAAAAAAATTTAGAACACGAAAAACAAGTTTCAATTTTTTTTTTTCTTCGATTTTTTTTGACATTTTTTGGAAATTTTTAATTTTTTTTGTCATTTCTTTGCATTTGCTGAGTTACCAACGCAAAAATTTGAGAAAAGTCGAAAAAAAAAATTTTTTTTATTTTGATTATGATTACACAATTAAAGGAACAAAACTTGCTCCTTTAATTCTTTAGCTAAACTTTGATCGATGATTCCCAAAAAACGGTTCGATAGATCAATTTAAAAATTTACAGGGGTCTTGGGGATACATTAAGCTAAAAAAGTCCCTGGCAACATTATTTTTTTTATCGATATTTGCAGAGTAGCGGTTGATTTACTAAAAAACCAAAAAAAGTCATTTTTTGGTACTTACTTCTGATGGATGTTAAAAATAAAAAAAATTTTTTTTTTCAAAAAATGATGACAGGGTCTTGTAGGGAATTTATTCAAGTTTTCAACGCCGCCCTTTAACTTTCTGTGCGATCATTGGTACCTGAAATATCGAAGATCAAAGCCAAAAGGATCATTTTCTGTTTGAAGGCTGATATCTCTGCGACAAATCGTCCTACGAGGTTAAAAAAAAAAACCAAATTGAAGCTGAATAAATTTGCTAAACGAACTATGCATTCGTTTAGTTTAAAGAATTTTCCAGCGGTCCGTGGGCTCTTCGGAAAAAAAAAAGAATTTAGAAATTTTTTGGCTCGCGGTATTTCTCATGTTTGCGCAATAATCGGAGCTTTTAAAAAATTTTTAAAAAAAAATACACCTAAACTACAGATTTCAAGCTATAAAATGCTTTTTTTAAATTTTCGATACGATT